>NC_068287.1:21700433-22000433 GCF_025860055.1 Xyrauchen texanus
CGATGCAGCATCAACTGCAACGGTCCCATCTACCTTAGCACAGCCCAGTGATGTAGCATCAACTGCACCTGTCCCCTCTACCTTAGCACAGCCCAGTGATGCAGCATCAACTGTACCTGTCCCATCTACCTTAGCACAGCCCAGCGATGCAGCATCAACTGCAACTGTCCCCTCTACCTTAGCACAGCCCAGTGATGCAGCATCAACTGCAATTGTCCCATCTACCTTAGCACAGCCCAGTGATGCAGCATCAACTGCACCTGTCCCATCTACCTTAGCACAGCCCAGCAATGCAGCATCAACTGCACCTGTCCCCTCTACCTTAGCACAGCCCAGTGATGCAGCATCAACTGCACCTGTCCCATCTACCTTAGCACAGTCCAGTGATGTTGCATCAACTGCACCTGTCTCATCTACCTTAGCACAGCACAGCGATGCAGCATCAACTGCAACAGTCCCCTCTACCTTAGCACAGCCCAGTGATGCAGCATCAACTGCGCCTGTCCTATCTACCTTAGCACAGCCCAGCAATGCAGCATCAACTGCAACTGTCCCCTCTACCTTAGCACAGCCCAGTGATGCAGCATCAACTGCACCTGTCCCATCTACCTTAGCACAGCCCAGAAATGCAGCATCAACTGCAACTGTCCCCTCTACCTTAGCACAGCCCAGTGATGCAGCATCAACTGCACCTGTCCCCTCTACCTTAGCACAGCCCAGTGATGTTACATCAACTGCAAATGTCCCATCTACCTTAGCACAGCCCAGTGATGCAGCATCAACTGCACCTGTCCCATCTATCTTAGCACAGCCCAGTGATGTTGCATTTACTGCACCTGTCCCCTCTACCTTAGCACAGCCCAGTGATGCAGCATCAACTGCAACTGTCCACTCTACCTTAGCACAGCCCAGTGATGCAGCATCAACTGCACCTGTCCCATCTACCTTAGCACAGCCCAGTGATGTTGCATCAACTGCAACTGTCCCATCTACCTTAGCACAGCACAGCGATGCAGCATCAACTGCAACTGTCCCCTCTACCTTAGCACAGCCCAGCGATGCAGCATCAACTGCACCTTTCCCATCTACCTTAGCACAGCCCAGCAATGTAGCATCAACTGTACCTGTCCCCTCTACCTTAGCACAGCCCAGGGATGCAGCATCAACTGCACCTGTCCCCTCTACCTTAGCACAGCCCAGCGATGCAGCATCAACTGCAACTGCTCCCTCTACCTTAGCACAGCCCAGTGATGCAGCATCAACTGCAATGGTCCCATCTACCTTAGCAGAGCCCAGCGATGCAGCATCAACTGCAACTGTCCCCTCTACCTTAGCACAGCCCAGCGATGCAGCATCAACTGCACCTGTCCCATCTAACTTAGCACAGCCCAGTGATGTTGCATCAACTGCAACTGTCCCATCTACCTTAGCACAGTACAGCAATACAGCATCAACGGCAACTGTCCCCTCTACCTTAGCACAGCCCAGGGATGCAGCATCAACTGCACCTGTCTCATCTACCTTAGCACAGCCCAGCGATGCAGCATCAACTGCACCTGTCCCCTCTACCTTAGCACAGCACAGCCTCAGCACAACATCATACATCTACAAAAAGGCTGCACCAATAGACCCTGCTGACTGGCCATCTGTTTTAAAAGATAAGTTAAGAACAGAATTTGTTCTCAGAGGACCATATCAAATAAAATACAGTTTCACGTTTCCAAAACAAAAAGACAGGAGAAGGTGTCTTAATGGAGAAAAATTCAAAAGAAGCTGGCTAGTGTACTCAAAAAATAATGATAGTTTGTACACAATGATCAGGTCTGGAATTGGCTGCAATGCAAGGGGCACCAGCTAAAAGTTTGCCTAGGGCACCAAATTGGTCAGGGCCAGCCCTGGCATGAGCGCTAAGCGCATGACTTCAATGCCATGGTAACCAGACACATTTCAGCTGATTGTCTGAAGACTAGATTTAATTTATTGTTAAATCAACATGTGACCGCTCATCAATGATTTTAAAATAGAAAAACAATAATAAATAGGTGCTGTTTATCTGTTTAGAGTTGCTGTCTGCTTTAGCAATAACAATTTTTTCCCGACTATTTAAAAAGTTTCAGTTCATTCATCGAGGACCAGATTAAGTTGACAACACTGTGTGGATCACAAGAGTATACAGATGCCAACATGTGTGGGTTAATTATTCCTAAAAAGACTTAATAGCCCAATATTAATAGTATTTTTCAAAATGTTTACTTTTATATGTAAATTGAAAAATATTTAACCGTAAATATTTTTACAGTTTTAGTAAACTGTGAGAGATATGAAGTTAATGAAGTTCTTGACCACAATGAAACCATGATGCGAGCACCGTCTTGGCTACACAAACGCTGCTTGTGATTTTACCATTGGTCAGGTCCTGTGCTGTGTGAAACTGCCTTTTCTAGTTGCTAGTACAATGGCTACATACCTGTCTTTATGTGTTCGTCATGCCAGTTACCTCAGTAATCAATGTTATACAGCAGTCTCCGTAGTAACATTCAAGCGTATTGCTTGACAGAGTGTGCCGCTCTGCAGGTGAGTTTGCTCAACATGGCGAAACAAACTCTGGCTACGTCTACTGTACAACATCAGAGGGTGCTACAACTGCTAGCAGACAGAGCTATTTTTTTCTGTTTCATTTTTTTTTTTTTTTTTTTTTGTTCAAAAACATGCATCACAAATCAAATGCGGTGGACTCGGCTAGACTCAGAAAAAAATCCAGAGTACCAAAGGCTTGAGTCCCATTCAAGTCAGAGTAAAAATGCTTCTGAGATTGTGACCATTAAAATTGGACTAGTGACTCAGACTCGAGTCAGAGTATGAACTATGTACCCAATATATTTACACACACACACTTGCGGCCAAAAGTTTGGAATAATGTACAGATTTTGCTCTTATGGAAATAAATTTGTTCTTTTATTCACCAACTGGCATTCAACTGATCACAATATATAGTCAGGACATTAATAACGTGAACAATTACTATTACAATTTAAAATATATATTCTGAACTTCTTAAACATCTCATCCAAATCCTCCACATGCTGCAATGACAGCTTTTCAGATCCTTGGCATTCTAGCTGTCTGTTTGTCCAGATACTCAGGTGACATTTCACCCCACACTTCCCATAGCACTTGCCATAGATGTGGCTGCCTTGTTGGGCAGTTCTCAGGATCCTTACTGTCTAGCTGATCCTACAAAAGCTTAATGGGGTTAAGATCCATAACACTCTATTTTCCAATTTTCTGTTGTCCAATGTCTGTGTTTCTTTGCCCACTCTAACCTTTTCATTTTGTTTTTCTGTTTCAAAAGTGGCTTTTTCTTTGCAATTCTTCCCATAAGGCCTGCACCCCTGAGTCTTCTCAATACTGTTGTACATGAAACTGGTGTTGAGTGGGTAGAATTTAATGAAACTGTCAGCTGAGGACATGTGAGGCATCTATTTCTCAAACTAGAGACTCTGATGCACTTATCCTCTTGTTTAGTTGTATCTGGGCCTTCCACATCTCTTTCTGTCCTTGTTAGAGCAAGTTGTCCTTTGTCTTTGAAGACTGTAATGTACACCTTTGTATGAAATCTTCAGTTTTTTTGGCAATTTCAAGCATTGTATAGCCTTCATTCCTCAAAACAATGATTGACTGACAAGTTTCTATAGAAAGCTGTTTTTTTATATTTTTTATAAAACCACTCTCCCGTTCCTGTTAAGGTTTCCAATCAATTCTCCCCACTCACTGATACACCCACTGAGAATAATGTTGAAAGAGCCCTTGTTATTGCCGATTCTATTTTAAGGAACGTGTAAATAGAGACTCTAGCCACTATTTTTAATTGCATTTTGGGTGCCAGAGCATCTAAAATCAAATAAAATTTACAAGTGCTGGCTAATGCTAAATGTAGATTTTCTAAAATTGTTATTCACGTCGGCACTAACGATGTCCGGCTTCGCCAGTGGTGTCTGGAGAATAGAATAGGATTTATAGACAATTGAAAGAGTTTTTGGGGTAGACCTGACCTGCTAAAGAGACACGGACTCCATCCCTCCAGGGAAGGTGCCGCTCTCCTCTCTAGTAATTTGGCTCATAGTCTTAATAATGATAGTATTTGACTAACTGGTTAATCCAAACGTCTGCTAGCTGCCTTGAGACGTCACACAGGTCACATAAACGACAACACATAGATACAGTATCACCTAGATATCTCATTCCCCAAACTACCAACCACAAAACCCTCACTAAATCATAAAGAAAAAATGTATTAAGGTCAAACTTGAACAAAACAAACAAATTAAAGATAAACATCATTTAAATATAGGGCTACTAAACATTAGATCTCTTTCTACCAAAGCACTAATTGTTAATGAAATACAGATCATAGATTGGATGCACTCTGTTTGACTGAAACCTGGCTTAAACCGGATGAATATATTAGTTTAAATGTATCTACTCCACAGGTTATTGTTATAAACATGAGCCTCATCTGAGGGGTCAAGGAGGAGGTGTTGCTACAATTTACAGTGAAGTTTTTGGTGATACTCAGAGGACAGGATATAAATGTAAGTCTTTTGAACTAATAATGCTTAATGTGACACCGTCAGATATAAATATAAAAAGATATCGTCTTTTACCCTTGCTACAGTGTATAGATCACCCACGCCTTATTCTGATTTCATTGATGAATTTGCTAATATTTTATCAGATCTTGTAGTTACTGTAGATAGAGCTTTAATTGTTGGTGACTTCAACATTCACATAGATAATTAAAATTACACATTGGGATTAGCATTTATCAATATTCTCAACTCTCTTGGAGTCAGAAAAAATGTAACAGGACCAACTCATTCCCATAATCATACACTAGATTTAATTCTGTCATATGGAGTTGATGTTGATAATATAGAAATTCTGCAGCAGAGTGATGACATCTTGGATCATTACCTCATCTCTTGTATGCTGCGATCAGCTAATGTTACTCAATCTACACCATGCTATCGTTCAGGTGGAACTATTCTTTCGACCACTAAAGATAGCTTCACTAATAATCTTCCAGATCTATCTTACACACTCAGTAAACCCCAAAGCCCAGAATAACTTGATGAAATAACAAAAAATATAAATGCAGTCTTCTCTAGCACTCTTTGATTAAAGAAAATTAAAGAAATAAGCCCTGCACCATGGTACAATGATCACGCTCATGCTCTCAAGAGAGCAGCTCGGAAAATGGAGCGCATGTGGAAGAATACAAAATTAGATGTATTTCGTGGTGCATGGAAGGATAGTGTCTGTAGCTACAGACAGGCACTAAAAGCTGCCAGGTCAGCATATTTTATTAAACTCATAGAAAATAACCACAACGATCCTAGGTGTATATTCAGTACTGTGGCTAAATTGGTTAGGAATCAAGCCTCAACAGAACCAGATATTACGTCGCAGCACAAGAGTAATGACTTCATGAATTTATTTACAGATAAAATTGAAATAATCAGAAATAAATTTGGAATTATGCAATCATCTGTCATAGCACCTCAGAAAAAAAAGTGTCTCATAATTTTCCTCATGTGCAACTTCAATCCTTCGCTGTCATAGGTCATGAAGAGCTAACAAAATGTATTGAAACATCTAAAGCCACAACATGTTTGTTAGATCCAATATCAACAAAGCTCTTAAAAGAGGTATTTCCTGTAATTTCAGAACCTCTTCTTAATGTTATTAACTCCTCGCTATCCTTAGGACATGTCCCAAGAATCTTTCAAATGGCAGTTATCAAACCGCTTATTAAGAAGCCAACTTGATCCTGGAGAAATGGCTAATTATAGACCAATTTCAAATGTCCCATTTATGTTGAAAATACTAGAAAAGGTAGTATCCTCCCAAATATGTTCATTTCAACAGATAAATAGTATATATGAACAATTTCAGTCAGGATTTAGGCCTCATCACAGTACAGATACTGCACTTATCAGTTACAAATGACTTGCTCTTATCATCTGATCACGGCTGCATTTCACTTCTAGTGCTTTTAGATCTTAGTGCTGCATTCAACACGATAGATCACGACATTCTCTTGAATAGGCTAGAGAATTATGTTGGCATTTGTGGAGTTGTATTAGCATGGTTTAGGTCCTATTTAGAAGACCGCTACTACTTTCTCTATGTAAATGAGGAATTGTCAAACCAAAAAAAAGTGAAGTATGGAGTGTCAGAGGGATCAGTTTTAGGACCTCTTCTTTTCTACTTGTATATGCTTCCCCTTAGAGATATTATCAGGAATCGTGGAATAAGTTTCCACTGCTATGCCAACGATACCAGAGTTTATATTTCTTCAAAACCTGATGAGATTTCACAATTCTCCAAATTAGCAGTGTATCAATGAAATGGATGGCTCCACATTTTCTTCTACGCAATTCAGGTACTAATTATTGGACAAAAAAACTCAAAAAATAAGCTGCTAAAATATAATTTGAGTCTTGATGGATGTACTGTTACATCATCTTCAACAGCGAAGAACTTAGGTGTTAAATTTGATACCAATCTGTCCTTTGAAAATCAAATTACCAATGTTTGTAGAACAGCATTCTTCCACCTAAGAAATATTGCTAAATTACGGCACATGCTCTCTGTTGCTGATGCTGAAAATCTAATGAATGCATTTATGACCTCAAGCCTAGATTATTGTAATGCATTACTGGGAGGATGTCCAGCAAGATCAAAAAATAGACTTCAATTTGTTCAAAATGCAGCAGCCAGAGTGCTAATGAGAACCAAGAAATATGATCATGTTAGCCACATTTTATCATCGTTACATTGGCTACCTGTTAAATTTCATATTAATTAAAAAATTCTGTTAACTACATACAAAGCTTTGAATGGTCTAGCTCCGCAGTACTAAAGTGACCTTCTACCATGCTATGTTCCATCATGTTCATTATGATCGCAAAATTCTGGCCTGTTAATAGTTCCTAGAATATCAAAATCCACAAAAGAAGGTAGATCATTTCCGTATTTGGCTCCTAAACTATGGAATATTCTCCCTAACACAGTTTGAGATGCAGACACACTGCCTCAGTTTAAGTCTAGACTAAAGACTCATCTATTTAGCCAGGCATACACCTAATTTATCCTTCAACCCACAGTTAGGCTGCTTTAGTTAGGTCTGCCTGAACTAGAAACCAGAAACTTTGATCATATTTTGATCCCCTATAACTCTGCAATAAATTGTATGGTATCTATGCTAATATAATTTTATTTGTTTCCCTGTCTCAACCTCCGGACTCCTATCCTGAGGTCACCAGAACCGGCTGGATCCAGCTCCATTTCTGCTTCATGTTGGACTTCACTGCTACGTGTCACTGTTTGATGATGACTAAATTCAGCTGGTGCCATTCAAACATCACTTCAGTCTATTATGGTGGACTTCAGAGAATGAACTGATGCCAACTCCAACCATAAGACATGGAATAATTAATATGCCATTGTAGGTGTACACCTGCCAATAAGTAGGTGTTCAGGTGTTCCTAAAGTGCTCACACAGTCAAGTTAGAGAGACTCTCTCAAACACACTCACACAACACACTGTTGTCTTGTTCTACTTAGAGGGCTAATCTCTGAGTAACCTTACTGCTATCTGGATGAAAATTGGCAATCTGCTTTATTGGCATATAATGTAACCATCCATCATCCTTTATACAGAACACACACACAAGCAGATTTACACATGTGCGCTCACATCACATTCACACATATACCCACAGTTTGACAAAAACATGTATGGTTAGGTGCTAATTACTGTGTTCCTGCATCTGCTTGCCACTATACAACAGAGCAAGTGTGTGTGCATTTGTGTCCCATAAGGACTGAACTTGTCCTCTTTGCTAATTAACTGGGGAATTGTGGGTGATCTGGCATCCTGTACCCGTAATGAATTCAATTATGGATTAACACTGGGCACAATTAAACACATTACACATTCAGCTGGCAGACACTTTGTTTGTGTTTGCGTGTGTGCCTGTGCGTAGGTGCATGGGTTTACCCGGGAGCTATGCCAAATTCATTGTAAAGGCAATAAACAAATTATATTTCTTACAAAAGAATGGAAGATCCAGTCAGCAATGAAGATGCAAATTAACAAAACACTGTAAATATTAGGGAGAGTTACGTAACACAAATACACATAATAAATACTGTATTAAAAAAAAGAGTAAAGTATGGATTTTGTAGGCTCAATTTCCCAGATGGCACAAGTGCTGGGGTTTAAAGGATTGACATAATTCTATGTCAGTGTGACATGGGTCATGTGTCTGCCTGCGGGAGAGTGAAAGCGGTAAGGCTCATCACTGGGCTGTAATAACTCTAGCACCTGTCTCTCATTATAGTGTTTTGTTGTCTCCTGACTCCTCCATTGCCCATGAACGCTGTTATGGAGTCCTCACCGCTGGGTGAAGTCTTCAAGACTCTCGCCAGCATCAAGCCCTCATGGAGGTTAGCCTGGAGCAGGAACAGCGCTTCCAAGTCCTGCTCCAGGCACATGCTGAGGACTGGAAGGTTCTCTGGAGCCTGATCGCCAGATATGGGGCTGGCGCTGCAAACTCCGCAGAGCCTACCCCACCCATTATCCTGATGAAAATGGGGACAAATGATGATCCGGGATCTTCATATATCGGATACCGGTATGAGTAAAGGGGATACACATCAAGCTTTGGTGATTCGGTTGTTCCCAAACCTCTATCCACCAATGATTGGTGCAAGGTGGGGCATTTGTTAAGAATAAACAGGTGAGGATGAGATGTGTGCATGGTGACATTCACAAGTATCCGGTGGTGGCTATTGAGAAACAATTCAGAGGAAAAAGTCATAGAGTCGAGGCTGCGGTTAATTCCCACCTTACCCATCCTCTAATTCTGGGAACCAATTTGCCTGGTTTTAAAAAAAATTGAGTGTAATGTGTTTGGACGGGTCCTACAAAATGCTGTCACGGTGTGTCGTGCAACGCTGTGGCTGGAGAGGTGGTGCCAGGGCCGTTGACTTCTGCTCTGCATCAGGATGACACAGACGAGGGAATTCCCATAAACAGTGGCTTCCCTGAGGGGGATTTCTCTCTGGAGCAGTCGCATGACAAGTCCCTCAAGCATGCATTTGACCAAGTGAAAGTAACTGATGGTCAACAGCTCAAGCCTAATGTGACATTCATATACACATACTTTTCAGTTATTAATGAGTGGTTGTAATGAGTGACACAGGACACTCAGACCAGAGAATACATCTCAGCTATTAGTACCAAAGAGCTGCCGAGAAACACTCTTCCAGGCGGCTCACTATAACCCAATGGCTGGTCACTTAGGTCACAAAAAGACTTTGAACTGTATAATAGCCCATTTTATTTGGCTGGGCATTCACTGCAACACACACAAATGGTGTGCGGCGTGCCGTGAATGCCAGTTGGTGAATACAACGGCCACCCCAAAAGCGCCATTGCCCCCTCTGCCATTGATCAACGTCCCCTTTGATAGAATTGGCATGGACCTCATTGGGCCATTAGAGTGGACTGCACGTGACCATAATTTTGTATTAGTTCTGGTGGACTACGCAACGTGAAATCCGGAAGCAGTGCCTCTAGGCAATATCTCAGCACGTAGTGTTGCGGAGGTACTCTTCGGAATTATCTCCCGAGTGGGGATTCCAAAGGAAATCTGACCAAGGCACCACATTCATGTCACATACACTACGCGAACTGTACAAATTATTAGGCATTAAATCGATTCGCACCAGCATTAATCACCTGCAAACCGACGGGTTGGTCAAA
This sequence comes from Xyrauchen texanus, assembly GCF_025860055.1. Lineage (NCBI taxonomy): Eukaryota > Metazoa > Chordata > Actinopteri > Cypriniformes > Catostomidae > Xyrauchen > Xyrauchen texanus. The sequence goes on from NC_068287.1 coordinate 21,710,269, forward strand.
CGATTTAATAAGACCTTGAAAAACATGATTTGTAAGTTCGTACACAAAGACACCAGAAATTAGGATAAGTGGCTCAAACCCCTGCTGTTTGCCGTATGAGAGGTCCTGCAAGCCTCCACAGGGTTTTCCCCACTTGAGCTACTGTATGAGTATCCATTTAACTCCAATATCTCAAGAAAAAACAGCTTTTTTTCAAAAAATTACACTAATTCGTGATGTTTCCATTCTGTTTGTTCAGAGCCCCGGCCATGTTTCAGTGCCTCATGGACAAGATCCTCAGACCGCACACAGCATATGCAACTGCATATCTAGACGATATCATCATTTATAGTAATGACTGGCGGTGGTATATGCAACATCTGAGGGCTGTGCTGAGAGCGCTGCGGCAGGCGGGACTCATGGCCAACCCGAAGAAGTGTGCAATTGGGCGGGTCAAAGTTAGGTTTCTGGGGTTGCGCTTGAGTCACAGACAGGTGTGTCCACAGGTTAATAAAACTGCAGCGATCGCAGCTTGCCTGACGCCCAAGACCAAAATGCAGGTAAGGCAGTTTTTGGGGCTGGCTGGCTACTACCTGAGGTTTGTGCCTAGTTATTCTGATGTCACCAGCCCACTGACTGTCCTTACTAAAAAAACAGTGGACCAGTGTCCAGTGGACAAAGCCGTGCCGACAGGCTTTCCTTAAGGAAAAGTCTGCACTTTGTCGGCGGCCTCAGTTTCATGCACTTGACTTCTCTCTCCCCTTTATTCTGCAGATGGATGCATCTGACAGGGGGCTAGGGTCAGTGATCTTGCAGGAAGTGGGAGGGGATGAATGGCCGTTAATGTTTATTAGTCGCAAGCTCTCCTTCAGGGAAACAAAGTACAGTACCATCGAGAAGGAGTGTCTTGTGGTTAAATGGGCTGCTCTTACCCTCTGCTACTACAACTGGGATGGGCCTTCATCCTCTTTCTTGATCATGCTCCTCTGCAATGGCTCCACCGCATGAAGGATACTAATGCACGGATCATGCATTGGTATCTGGCTCTTTAGCCCTTTAAGTTCGAGATGATCCACAGGCCGGTGGTGCGGATGGATGTGGCTGACTTTCTCTCCAGAAATGAAAAGCCAGATGATGCCCCATTGGGGGGGGGGCATGGTCATGTGTCTGTCTGCGGGAGAGGGAAAGCAGTAAGGCTTGTTAACTGTGCTGTAATTACTCTAACACCTGTCTCTCATTACAGTAACACCTTCAAAAACTGTCAGAAATCTAGGGGTAACCATTGATAACAAACTCAATTTCACAGACCACATCTCAAAGACCGCAACATCACATAGATTTACAATCTACAACATCAGGAAGATAAGACCCTTTCTATCTGAACATGCCACACAATTGTATGTTCAGTCACTTGTCATAACTAGACTGGACAACTGTAACAATCTCATTGAAGGCCTCCCTGCATGTGCAATTAGACCTCTGCAAATGATCCAGAATGCAGCACCACGTCTGGTCTTTAATGAACCAAAGAGAGCACGTGTTACACCACTCCTTGACTCTCTCCACTGGCTACCGGTTGATGCACATATCAAATTCAAGGCTCTGATGCTGGCATATAGAACAGTCAATGGGTCTGCTCCAACATACCTAAAATCAATTCTGCAGAGCTACACGCCCACGTTCCTTAGAAGCCTGTGGTTGGTTAAGGAACGTCTCCTTGTTTTACCAACACAAAGAGGCGAACACTTTCTCTGACTTTCAGCTTCATCATACCGTGTTGGTGGAATGACCTTCCCAACTCCATCCGTGAAGCAGACTCACTCTCTGTCTTCAAAAAACAACTTAAAACGCACCTTTTCCCATAGCACTTAACTAGTCACTAACAACAACAAAAAATTGCACTTGAATGTGTTTTGAATACTATTCTGATGCTAGTGAAACTTTGTAATATGGCACTTTTGTACCACTATCTCCTAAAGATGATTTGCTTATGTTTTCCTCTTTTGTAATTCGCTTTGGATAAAAGCATCTGAATAAATGTAAATGTAAACAGATTTATGTTATCGACGATACCGTCGAGTGTGTATAAAGTAAAGAGACTGACCATGATCCTGTTTCGTTGTATTTAATTTTTTTTACATGTATTAATCATCTAATTTAATTTTAGAATTCCAATTTAGTTTTTGGAATTTCAAATAATTTTAATCCTCTTGGCTCAAAAATCTAAGGATAAATGTACTCTCTGAGACTGAATGGGCATGACGCCTCCAGTTAACATAATAGTATAACATTTTAATAGTGTAGTAACACTATAATAGTATAATTACTCCAGATTTGTCAGCTCAAAATCTATGCTGCAAAACTGACATTGTACAACATCACAGAGGTGCTCTATTGCAGTGATTGCAGGGGTAAAAGATTTTGATTTGTTAAACCTATGAAACAGAAATTACAGGCTGTCAATAGATTAAAACTAATAATAAAACCAATAATAAACCAAAACAACAACTAATAATTCGTTTTAAGATATATAATTTAAAGACAGAAAAGTGCAAGTTTGGGTGGATGATACGCATAGTGTATATGTGCTACTTGGTCTATTTTCCACCCAAAGTACTGATTTCAGTTTTAAAGGGACCTATAATAACATGAGGGATTATGCAAATAATATGAAATAATATCCATTATAATACATAGGGTTAAAAGGAACACATTTCTAGTTTGGTCTCAATAAAGGGGTGCCTGAGCATTTTTATTGAGACTGTGGGGGTCCATAGTGTAAGACAAACAAGATCAGGGCCTTTTTTATCAAACTTGGCATAGTATTCTTACCAAAATTGTGCATATGCTCAAAAGTAAGATTTTGCATACACACATTTTGCCATCCAGACATGTGACACTACTGTGTTTAATGGTATGAGAAACCATGAAAATAGAAAACAAAACAGAATGAAGCCTACATGTTGCACGTGAAAAGATGCTGCTCCTAAAAATAATTTCTTAATCTTTGTCTTGTATTAGTATAAAAATATCTAAACATCCTTTAAACAAGATCAATTTACCTGAGAAACATAACTGTATATGGAGACTTGTTTACAGATAATATTTCTTATTATCATAAGAAATACATCTTTGAGTGCTACTTGCTGGAGTGTCCTCGTGAATGAAGAATTAGATTTGACCCCATTTTTTCCTCTCTCCTAACTTGTAATTCTTACAGTGTTTTTTTTATTATGGTCAATTGGTCTATGCCATGTATTTTTGGAATTTGTGTATTGGTTCTTCTGTATAAGACATATTGAAGGCCTGTATTCAGTGCATTCAGAAAGTATTCAGACCCCATTTTTATATTTCACATTTTGTTATATTGCAGCCTTACGCTAAAATGGTTTAAATTGGGATTTTTGTTGGTTTTTTCACATCAATCTAAACGCCATACCCCATAATGACAAAGAAAAAAAAAAGATTTTTGATAACTTTGCAAATTCATTAAAAGAAATATGATTAAAACTGAAATATGGCATTGACATAAGTATTCATACCCAGTGTTTAATGTGTTACAAAGTAGAATGGATTTTTAAATGTATTACATTCCTATGTTGGTATTTTGTATGTTGCCGTGTCAGCTAATGAGCATGCACTCTAACAAACTACCATGACATAAAGGACACGTTTCGAGGCGATGGCAGATGAGTGAGCTGTGTTACGCAGCAGAGAGTAGTTGTTTATTAAAATTGCAAACAAAAGTGAAGCGTTTCAAGTTTTCAAGCGCTCACAATCAATCTCAGCGAGCTCTGTGTCAGCATGTTCCCAGCCCTTGCTGAGACACACAAGGCTGGGCCTCCAACAAATCCTCCTTAAATATCCACGCCCCATCCCATCCTCATGCCTTTCCCATGGGTGTCCCTCTGCAGCTGCCGCGGGAGGAGAGGGGATCGGTTTCGTGTGTATGGAAAACAGCAATCGCAACTGATTGTAATTCACACCTGAGGAGACAAAGACCCCTCCCCTAGGCCCATCAAGAAAAGAAAGAAAGAAAGAAAGAAAGAAAGAAAGAAAGAAAGAAAGAAAGAAAGAAAGAAAGAAAGAAAGAAAGAAAGAAAGAAAGAAAGAAAGAAAAGCTGTGACAAAAAAAGTGACTATTTTCAGTTGTTCGAATACTCTCTGTTTGGAGTTTTTGAAAATGCCACTGAAGTGTCTCCTCGAGAGATGAGAGCCAAATAGTTACATAACTCTCATAGAAGGCATGTATGTCTGCTGAAACCAATATGCCTTGAGAGAGAGACTGTGTGAGAGAGAGAGAGAGAGAGAGAGAGAGAGAGAGGAAGAGTGAGAAATTGGTGTGCTATGGCTGACATAAGCCTCTTCTTTCATTAGTCTCTTTCATCCCAAAACCCCTTCTCCTCTCAGTGAAGTTCTCACACAATGAGGAAACCTCAGAATTAATGTTCTCCAAACCAGACTTTCACGTTTCCCACAAATTGTTTTATCTATGTTTGGAAAACTAAACGGGTTCAACTATAAGCTTGAGTTGAAAACCCCATCACTATCACAAATACACACACTCACATGCACATTATGTTGATTTATGAATGTCCCCCACAGCTAATCCTATAGAGATATGGAAATATAAATCTAAACTATAGTTTTTGTTGAACAGCAATTCTCATGACAATTCTCAAGCACAACAGAGTTTGCTTTGCTATGGTAAAGGGAAAACGTGTCAACAGGTCATTGTCAAGGGCTGGGAGCAAAGCATCATGGGGCTTTGAAAAAAAACTGGTACTTGAAAAGTACTTGTACATTTTTCGAACAGTCTCTGGATAGTTTTTAAAGGTTGCAGTGGCCATGGTGCTGAACGCATAGGTTACAGTGTAAAAAATATATATATGTGGTTTCACCTAAATTAATCATTAAATATAAAGTCAAATATAGTCAATAAAATTACTGAATAAACCTGACTACACAAGGTTACAATGACAAAAGTTTTTATGGGATAGTTCGCTCAAACATAAGTTACAAAATCTTCAGTAGAACACAAATGATAGGCAGTTAGTCAAAGTCACCATACACTTTCATTGCATCTTGTTTTCATTCAATTAAAGTGAATGGTGACTGGGGTTAACATTCTGCCTAACATCTAATTTGTGTCCGAAGAGAGAAAGTCATACAGGTTTGAAACAACACGAGAACACTCTGATGACAGTTACTGTTGACAGAATACATTTTTTTGGATGATCTATCCCTTTTAGATTACAAAAGAAGGGATCATTAATCTTTCAAAGGAAGGAATGCATAATCAAAGTGTATGAGATTGTGACAAGATAAAATAAAATAAATATTCTCCTTCAGATAATTTGTACCCTCATAGCTACTTTTTATTTTATTTTATCATTCAGAGTGTCTCTCAGATTGGATGGCAATGTAATTAGGAACTGTGACCTTCAGGCTATTTGTTGCTAAGGTGATAACTGCTGTGTTCCCTGGAAAATGTAGTCCTGGTGTCAGTATCGTTTGGTGCTTTTCCATTACAAGTGACCCAAATCAGATTTAGCAGGTTGCAATTGGTTCTTGAATCCACTGGCTGTTTTCGCTGCAGTATCATGTGTATTCATGAATTTAGAAAAGAAATTATCTCTTGGCAAGAATTTGAATTATTTTAGTTGCAACACCCATTGGCAACCATGTGTTTGTGTGTGTGTGCGAGGTTTACAAGGACATTGTTTAGGTTAAAAACTGGTAATTACAAGGGTATTATGCTATAAATGTAGTTTATGAGGACATTTCTAGTGTCCCCATAATTCAAATCGCTAAAACATTTACTAAGCAATGTTTTATTGAAAATGTAACAAAGTTTTTGTGAGGGTTAGGTTTAGGGGTAGGGTTAAAGGTTAGGGGATAGAATCTATAGTTTGTACAGTATAAAAATAATTCTATCTTTGGAGAGTCTTCATAAAGATAGCCACACCAACATTATCTCTAAACAATGATCTCTAACAGCGGTTTGTGTTTGCAGTAAAAGCTGAAAGGGATATAAAAGAGCAGTCCAGTCCGTGGGAGGAGAGAGAGACAGAGACACAAGCAGCAGATTGTTCTGTGTGTTTTGTGTTGTGCTGAACAGCAAACCTTGTTGTGTTAGCCAAGAAAGTGTGTAAAATAAAAGACTTGTGTTGAATGTTTACCCGGCACTCACTTCCTCCTTGAGAAGAAAGTCAGAGACCTTGTCACAAATATATCAAAGAATTATATCTTACTAGTGATGCACCGAAATGAAAATTCTGGGCCGAAACCGATACTTCAGGATGCACTTGGCCGAAAACCGATTAAAAAATTTTTATATAATTGTATTACTATTATACCTTTTAATTAATTTCATTAATTTAATTTATCTGAATTGAAAAAACACAAACCAATACAATTATCACACTTTTATTGAAAGTAACGCACCAACATTGGACAGAAAATATTTTAAAACATTATTAAATATATTATTCTTTATTCAGTTTATTTTTTTTTTTTACAAATTATCCAAATAATGTAACGTTCTAGAAAACTATAATGATATGCAAAACAGCAGTCAAGTAATAAAATTAGCAGCTCTAGTATAGCATCTTGCAAATTCAAAAAGTTTAAATATGCTACACAGTGATTTAATGAAGACAACAGGCGGAACACAGAATGGCAGAGGGCCTCTATTCTGTTTATGTAAACGTATTTCCACTTTAATATAAAATTATTGTGCAAAACAACAGTAATAGAACTAAAACCAACCTCAAACTGTAAATGACAGATGTAGCCTCAAGTGAAGATCAAAGTTTTGCAGGGCTAAACCTATTTTAATGTAATTCCTCTACACAGCAAATTGGACTGCTTTCTATTTAATTAAAAGTGTCAGGTTTCTCTTCAAGAACAAAAGTTGCTCAGCTTTCTGGCAGGAGAGACGGTTCCTCTTCTCAACAAGAACATGAGATGCTGCACTGAATAGTCTCTCTCTCTCTCTCTCTCTCTCTCTCTCTCTCTCTGTGTGTGTGTGCTGGTGCTTGGGCAGATAAATACCTGCGTGCAGTCTGCACAAGCAATGGAAAGCGATCTTTGTTCATGTACTGGTAGTCAAGAGGATTGTCGCGTTCGCGTGATATGAGCGTGAAGCGATCGTCTATGTTCCACAACTGCTTACGGGTCCTTGGATAACATATAACGTGAGACTTATACCAGCTAATGTGCATGCAGGTTTTCAAGTTGATTGATAGGGGATGTTTGTATCTTAATGGGATTGGCTTGTTTACCTGAAAAGCGGGACATCCTTTTCTTTATCCGTTAGCCGTTGGGTGTTCCAATTTCTCCCATTGATTTTAAAAGAAGTGGTTTATCTCTGCTAAACAATCTCTGGTGTAATTGTGTCCCAATCATGAGGTAGCTGACTTGTTGCCTCAATGACCTATCAGTCAATGACTTAACAGACAGCGTTTGCATACAAAGATACCTTCAGAAACTGGTTTTGGACAGGCTTCAGAGGCAGCACTATGTCACATTGTTGCTAGGATACCAGCATTCATTCAGTCTAAATGAATCACAGAGGTCTAATAATAAAGAACAAAATCAAGAGAGTTTTGGTGATAACCAAGCATATATTTAATAACTCTATGTAATATGAGTTCAGGATGGGCAAGGAGGAGGCGGGAACCGGCAGAACAGTCAACATAACTTTAAATGACATAAATCAGCTTAAACAAACATAAACACACAGACACATACAGCAGCAGCAACGTATGTGTCTCTCTCCCTCGAACTGGCACCTCCCGTTCGTCTTTATCCCCCTCCAATTCAATAGATGAAGGTATCTCAGTAGACAGGATGGACATGAATATTGGATTCAAACAAGCCTTCATCCCTTCCTACCTCTGTTTACAGCCTCAAAAGGAGCTTTTTCCTGGTTTCGGACCCCATGTAGCACTCTGTCATGTTTAGAGTTTTCCAATATTAACAAATCTAATTAGGATTATTTATGAGATAATGGACAATGTTGCATTGTATCACCACAAGCATTTGGAAAAAATATATATTGTTTTGTGTTTCTAGTATTCTTGTTTGATGAAAATCATAATTTTTAAACTGGATTTTGTGAGATTTGTTGTTGCACCAAGGATATACTTTATCATCACAGTAGTCAAGGGCATCACTCTTATATTTCTTTACCTTCATTTTCATTTCATATTTATACATGCAGTTTGCAGAATTGAGATAATCGTTACTATACAAACTTTGTAAGTTGTCTTTAAATTCTAGAATCTGTCTGCGATAAAAGGGGGAAAGAGTTGTGAAATGAAGAACTTCAGTTATTTTGTTTTCTTTAAAATATATATGCATATACACTCACCTAAAGGATTATTAGGAACACCATACTAATACTGTGTTTGACCCCCTTTCGCCTTCAGAACTGCCTTAATTCTACGTGGCATTGATTCAACAAAGTGCTGAAAGCATTCTTTAGAAATGTTGGCCCATATTGATAGGATAGCATCTTGCAGTTGATGGAGATTTGTGGGATGCACATCCAGGGCACGAAGCTCCCGTTCCACCACATCCCAAAGATGCTCTATTGGGTTGAGATCTGGTGACTGTGGGGGCCATTTTAATACAGTGAACTCATTGTCATGTTCTAGAAACCAATTTGAAATGATTTGAGCTTTGTGACATGGTGCATTATCCTGCTGAAAGTAGCCATCAGAGGATGGGTACATGGTGGCCATAAAGGGATGGACATGGTCAGAAACAATGCTCTGGTAGGCCGTGGCATTTAAATGATGCCCAATTGGCACTAAGGGGCCTAAAGTGTGCCAAGAAAACATCCCCCACACCATTACACCACCACCACCAGCCTGCACAGTGGTAACAAGGCATGATGGATCCATGTTCTCATTCTGTTTACGCCAAATTCTGACTCTACCATCTGAATGTCTCAACAGAAATCGAGACTCATCAGACCAGGCAACATTTTTCCAGTCTTCAACTGTCCAATTTTGATGAGCTCTTGCAAATTGTAGCCTCTTTTTCCTATTTGTAGTGGAGATGAGTGGTACCCGGTGGGGTCTTCTGCTGTTGTAGCCCATCCGCCTCAAGGTTGTGCGTGTTGTGGCTTCACAAATGCTTTGCTGCATACCTTGGTTGTAACGAGTGGTTATTTCAGGCAAAGTTGCTCTTCTATCAGCTTGAATCATTTGGCCCATTCTCCGCTGACCTCTAGCATCAACAAGGCATTTTCGCCCACAGGGCTGCCGCATACTGGATGTTTTTCCCTTTTCACGCCATTCTTTGTAAACCCTAGAAATGGTTGTGCGTGAAAATCCCAGTAACTGAGCAGATTGTGAAATACTCAGACCGGCCCGTCTGGCACCAACAACCATGCCACGCTCAAAATTGCTTAAATCACCTTTCTTTCCCATTCTGACATTCAGTTTGGAGTTCAGGAGATTGTCTTGACCAGGACCACACCCCTAAATGCATTGAAGCAACTGCCATGTGATTGGTTGATTAGATAATTGCATTAATGAGAAATTGAACAGGTGTTCCTAATAATCCTTTAGGAGAGTGTATGTGTTGGGGAACAACTAGTGTAATTCATCTTTTGTGCATTTTTTAAGTCCTCTTAACATTATTTTTTGTCTTTGTGCATCAATTTGGATGTCATGATGTGTCATGTGATTGTGTGACAATGTGACTTCTGTATGACTTAATATTGCTCCTTGGTTTAGTTTTAGGTGTGTTCGACTTCATTCAGCGCTGCACAAAACAATTGGCACTGGACTTGGTTGATTAAACATTTTGTCTGACTCGAAATGGTGCCACTGCTGTGACACCGTGACTTATGCCACCATAATACTGTCAGAGCGATTCGAGAGCAGCCGTCTGACTTAGCCGCAGCAGTTTCTCCAAAGCAGCTGGACGAGCTCTGAATAATGACAGCTTATTCGTGATTTGCCAGACTCACAACGTGACATCGGTGACACGTGTATCATGGGCTGCATTCACAATTGCATACTTCACATACTACTCTTACTACTTCAGCTGTATCTGTCTATGGCAGAAATAAGAGTAGTATGGTATTATGCCATTACCAAGGTGTTTATTCTGACACCTTCTCTTCTGCTAAACTAAAAAAAATACATGTTCTTATAACAATACATAATGTTTATATCATGTTATATTATGTTTACCCTGGTGAAAAATAAATATGCTTAGTATATTAAATCCTGGCATACTTTAGTTTACTTGCAGACAGACTAATGATCTGTAAACTTCAAGTGTGTTAATGATTAGTTAACTTGAAGTTTGCTATTTTGGAACTACTAATTTTGTACCAAGTATATTTTAGCTGTAATTAAATTGTAGTAAAGCACAATTTAAAGTGTATTTAGTGTACTTTCGTGTGCTAAAGTGGAACAACTTCAAGTATACTTAGTACACTTTAAGTACATGCCTGTGTAGGGACTAATTACATGCTTTATTAGTAAAAATTAAAGAGTACCTTAATTGTGTCTTCGAAACATACTAGCAATATACCATGAATATATTATTTTTGCTATAGTAAATACAGCATTATAATTTTGGCTAATTCCAAATACAAAAAAAATGCACACTTAGTAGTCAATAACAGAATACTTTGTTATTACTTAGGTACACTACTTTGTACAATATACTTTCAACATTAAATACTCTTACACAACACAGAATTTTATACTAAAGGCTGAATTACTTAGGGGACTTTTTCCCAATGCTGAATGCATTTGTTTTCAAGGCCAGCATCATGTAACAGCATCATTAATGAAGACATATATTTCAATAAGACCAAATTCTTTTATTTAATCTTCACATGGTTGCAGCATTATAAAACTGAACAAAATGAACTGACCATGTTTTTCATTAAAAGAACACTGAAAGATAAAAAAAATTATTATTGCACCAACGCCCATAACGAACCTCTATACACAAACACAAACTACACATTATGTTCTTTTTCTGGCTGAACTGCACGTTATTACACTTGCGTCTGATGGCCGCTGGCACATCAGAGGCAGCTGTCGGTGGAAACTCGTGAAGAACAGAATCTGTTAACAGAATAGACAAGAGATAATGTCAAAGGCCATGTTCATACAACTTTTCTTCAGTTTCCACTACATTAGTCTGTGTTGACAAAGCTGCCACAGACAGAGAATGTTAAGTACTCTGCCAAAGTCTACTAGAAATAGCAGGATGTTTAGCTAGCTACCTCTTTTTGAGCTAGTATATAAGCAAAAAAAATATATAAGCAAGTAGGCTATACATTTAAACTTAAAACTGGTTAAAATGCACATAACAATTCGATCGTCACGTCGAAACATTACTTTTTCAAAACGTACCTATATCCACTCGCCAGCCTGTTTTTTTTGCCTCCACCACGTTGGTCTCCCAACCATTGCATACCCCTGCTTTCTTCCTTAGTCCATATATCTATACCCAGAATTAATCAATTCTTCTTTGTGACGAGGTCTTTGAATGAATCTGATATAACGAGAAGAGTAAAGAAGTTTAGCCTACATCTACTACCAATAAAACAACACAATGAAGCAACGAATTAGCTGAAAGTGTACACTGGAAATAACTGGTACAATTCAAACTTACCTCCAAATAGCAGCTCTGATTGGCTGCAGTAGCAACAAAACTATGACACTTGTTTGGTCACAGATATAATAATGAAATGTTAAAATGTTTTGAACACTGATTATGATTGTAGTGTTAATGCAGTATGAGTGAACTGCCACTTTCTGTTCAGCTGAACAGTCCATTTTCTTGTGTGCACCTATAGTTCTTAAGTGTGCTGTTGGTGTATTGTTTATCATGGATTTGTGTGTATGATTCTAACATGATACTTCTCTGCCAGTATAAACTTATTAAACATATTTACACTTAAATCACAATTACAAGAGTAGCTATTTGTGTGTGTGTGTGTGTGTGTGGGGGTGCTTTCAATGCATTAGCCATACATTTTAACACTTTCTGAAGGAAATGGCCAAGTAATTACGTGAATTCCAAGCATGAATAAGTACTCTAATTTAACTTAAAATACTACAACTACAGGATATTAAATAATGTAGTTTTAAAATATGCTTTCAGTGCATTGTTACAATGATAATTTTGAGGATAGATTAAAATATACCTAAAATATATTTAAACATACATTTCAAATAAGTACACTTTAAAACTTACATGGAACTTTTACTTTAAATATATTTTTCTAAAATATATTTTTCAAAAATATACTGTATTACAATTATTTTAAAGTGTGTTAAATGTTATATTGTTAAAAATAGGTAAAAACATTAAGTTAATACAATTTTAAGATATTTAAAGATGGTATTGTCACGAATAGGGAAGTCAGGAGAAGGCAGATGAGAGGTGAGGATCCAGACGCAGCTTTATTAACAAGCAAAGTAAAAGAATACAAATGAACAGACAGGAACAAATGAAAAGTCTGCGATTGGAAAGTCAAGCTGAAACACAAAATAACATCCAGGGGTAAACGGGTTGATTAAACATCCACGAAGGGCAAACATCAAGGAACAGGGCAGGCATAGGTACGAACATGAAACATCAACATTCAACAACGATCAACAAAGACTGAACAAAGAACCAGGTTTAAATACAGGAGGGAACAAACAAGGGAATGAGGGACACCTGGAGGAAACAATCAGGGAAAGATAACCAAACTACAGAGGACTACAAAAACCAAACAGGTAACAGGAACTAAACTAAACTTCAAAATAACGGTACAAAAACAAAAGACAACAGGGAACATGACAGCATGAAATAAACTACAATGGACTACAAAAACCAAAACAGGAACTAAACTAAACTTCAAAATAACAGTACAAAAACAAAAGACAACAGTAAACGTGACAGGTATGATTCTTTGTTAGTATATTTGTAATGTACTATTGAAAAAGCAAATATATTTGAAATACAATAAGACTAAAAAAAAGACTCCTTTTTTGTTATTAAAATAATATAGGCTTTTTCTGGACTTTTCTTGTACACACAGCATGCACTGTATTAAGCAGCAACCCTTTCAAATGAACATTGTTTCTGATTATTTTATGTAAAATGAAAGCATCTCTCTATCTGAATTCCACTTTGTCTTCAAACCTCGCGTAATATTTCATGACTGGTGTGTGTTCAGCACATGATGGGAAGCACAAAGTTTCTGGCTTGATGGCTCTCTTTTCAACCCCTCCCCTGACTGCAACAGGTAAATCTTGCTGATTGGTAAATCGAGATGCAGTTCAAGTTGAACCCACCTATTGTTATCAGGCACTGAGGAAGGTCACCTGCAATCAAAACGTTTGCCATGCTGGATTAAAAATCACATTTTCACATGTAGTCCCATATGTCCCTTTTTTCTATTATAACAATTATAACTTCTTTTTGTGAAATATTTTGTTTGAAAAGCACTAATTTTTAAACCCCTGTACATAAACATAGACACTTTTAACACTCACTAGTCCATAGAAATGTGGAATGGATGTAAATAAATTATAAGAAAATAACTGAGCACACATCATATGAACATGTCTGATATATGACCATCTGAAACAATGTGTGTGTAATGAGGCTGCCGTAGGTAAGGATCGAACCCGGGTTTGCAGTGCTCAAGTGTTAGGTGTTTTACCACTGAGCTAACTCCCCGATAATCTTTCAGGACCATGAGGTGGGCAGGTACTAGGAAGCAGATCAATAGAGCAATCATAAGATCTATGAGGGGCAGTGAGGCAGCTCTGTCTTTACTGAAGACTTCATGGAGGTCTGCATACTCCAGGGGTACTCAGGATAACTCGGGAAGATGCGTTAGAGACTTGGGTTTCGCCAGCTCCATCTTGAGAGGAACCATGACTTCTGTGGACAGAGTCTCGGGAAAAGAGGTACAACTCCACCTGGAGATTTCTGGCGAAGGTTCTGGGAATGATCTTAGCAGATTGGGGGTACAGCAGAAGGCGATGTCTGAGACAAAGCAGTTGGTTCCCCAGGTTCTAACAACCCCTCGGGACCAGTCAATGTGTGGGTTGTGAGCGGTCAGCCATGGGAAGCCAAGAATTAGAGGAAGCTTAGGAGAGTGAATCAAAAGGAACTGTATCTGTTCCTGGTGTTTCCCCACCCTTAACTGGAGAGGTGGGTACATTGACTAACCTGTCCGGAACCCAGAGGACTGCCATCAACTGCCGTAATGTTAAGGGGTTTTTGAAGGGTCGCAGGCTAAATAAGTCTCTTGGCCAACTGAAAGTTCATAAAACTCCCGGCAGCCCCAGAGTCTACAAAGGCACAAACTTGATGATGTTGAATGCCATGGGTAAGGTTGGCATGGATGGTCAAACCAGAGGTCGCCGAGCAGGGGATGTTCTTATTCTCGCCCTGACTCTCCTCCTCCTGGAGAAGAGTAGGCTTTTCCCTACAACTCAGGACATGCAAAGCGAAAGTGGCCTGGCTTGCTATAATAGAGACAGCATCTGTCGCTCATCCGTCTGTTGCGTTCTGCTTGGGATATCCTAGTTCTACCCAGCTGCATCAGTTCCTCGGGGTTGCTAGGGGATGAAGGCAGTTTAATAGGGCTGGCGAACTCCAGCAATCTGATCTCCTGCTGTCGCTCCTGTTGGCGTTCTCTGAGGCAATAGTCTACCTGGATGGCCACGTCAGTGAGGGATTCGAGATCAGGTGTGGGGTCTCGGAATGCCAATTCGTCCTTGAGCTCAGGAGACAAGGCATGGTGAAAGGTAGCTCTCAGGGCTCATTGATCCCATCCACATGGCAAGGGTGTGAAACTTGATAGCAAACTCCGCTGCACTCCGGGTACCTTGAGAGAGATGAAGCAATCAATGACCCACATTTCCCCTACTAGCTGGATGGAGGAAAACTCTCTTCATCTCAGAAATGAAGTCTTGACTGTTGGCTGTGAGTGGAGATCTCTGGTCCCATAAGGTTGAGGCTCAGTCAAATGCCTTGCCTGTGAGAAGGGTAATGATGTAGGCTACTTTACAACTTTCAGCGGGAAAGCTGCTGGGCTGGAGATGGAAGGCCAGGGTACACTGGGTAATGAAACCTCTACATTTACATTTATTCATTTGGCAGATGCTTTTATCCAAAGTGACTTACAAAAGAGGAAAACATAAGTGAATCATCTTAAGGAGACAGTGGTACGAAAAGTGCCATACTACAAAGTTGCACTATCATCAGAATAGTATACATCTCTCAGGACTGCCATCAAATCATTCAGGGGCTGGTAGTCTGGGCTCTGATGGTAAAGAAAGTATAGGTCTTGGTGAAAGATCGAGAGGTGGATCTCGGGATGGATCTCTGACACAGCCTGGTCGTGCCTCTGAATGGTTGCAGCTTGATCTGATAGGGCTAACAGAATCCATTCTATGTTTGATGAAGACCCTTCTGCTGGGCTCGCTTCCATGGTTCAGTCTTGCTGTAATGAGGCTGCCGTAGGCGGGGATCGAACCCAGGTATGCAGCGCTCAAGTGTTAGGTTTTTTACCACTGAGCCAAAAAATATAATATTTATTTGAGAAATAAAGCAAAGTACAAATAAACAAGGAAAGCCGAGCTTCCACAAAACAGAGAAGCAAAAATAGACACAAGGGTCAAAAAGGGTATAAAAAGGAAAACACTTAGCTAGAGAACTGGTCACTGGAGGCACAGGGTACATAGGCTCAAGACTGAAAACAAAGGCAGGGAACAAACAGACTTATAAAGGCCTAGACACAGGTGAAGGAATGAGGTTTAACGAGCAGAGAGTTGAACAGTGTTGGGGGCATTGGTGCCATCTGCAGGAGTGGAGAGAACAGAGCTCAAGGTATAAGCAGGCCTGGAAGGAGCATGGCATGGAAGGCTCAAGGAAAGCACCCCCTGCTGGTCTGGAGGGGAACAGGAACCCAAAGAGGAGATCCTTTACAGTTTGTCTATGAACCTCACAAACAAACAGCAGGATGTCAGACAACAGTGAAAGAACAACACAAGTCCCAGCCTGATCTTGATGGTCTTGATCCCATGTTTTTAAAAGCAGCATCCTGCATTATTGCCGCTCCCGTCACTAGACTATTTAACATGTCCCTACAGTTCTCTGAGTTCCCTATTGATTGGAAATCAGCAACAATTTTCCCCCTCTTCAAAGGGGGTTCTGAATCTGACCCAAATTGTTACCGCCCAATTTCCATCCTTCCATGCCTTGCCAAAGTTCTGGAGAAGCTCGTACAAAAACAGTTAAATGATTTCCTGGATAAAAATCATATATTATTTGACATGCAATCTGGTTTTCGGACGGGACATGGGTGCATAACAGCCACCACAAAGGTCCTTGATGATGTAATTACAGCATTAGACAGCAAACAGGTCTGTATTGCCACCTTTATAGACCTCGCCAAGGCCTTTGACTCTGTCGACCATAGGATCCTCTTACATAAGCTTTCCAGTATTGTTCTGTCCTCCTATAGCTGTGATTGGTTTGCTAATTATCTCACCAACCGTGTCCAGCAATTGAAGGTTGACAACATTATGTCAGACCCACTTACTGTCTCTAAAGGTGTGCCTCAAGGCTCCATCCTGGGTCCAATCCTTTTTTCTATCTACATCAATGATATAGCCAGAGCTGTTGGTACCTCTCGGATTCATCTTTATGCAGATGATACCATTTTGTACACAGTTGGTTCCTCTCCCAATTCTGCGGCTTCCAGTCTTAAACTCAGCTTCACCTATATAGAGCAGTTCTTTGACAGTCTCCACCTCCGTATTAACGCCAGTAAGACAAAATGTATCCTTTTTAGCCGAAAACAGGTTACAGAGACTCCACCTATAATCACCTGCATGAACGGTATGGCTCTGGAGTATGTCAAAGAATATAAATATCTAGGTATCTGGTTGGATTCATCTCTGTCATTCATTACACACATCAATAACCTTCAAACAAAAGTCAAAGCTAGACTAGCTTTTCTTTTCCGTAATAAAGCCTCCTTTACCCATGCTTCCAAATGCACCCTCGTTAAGACGACAGTACTGCCAATTTTGGATTACGGCGATATTATCTACAGAATGGCACCAAACACAGCTCTAAAAAAACTTGACACAATCTATCATTCAGCCATCCGTTTTACCACTAATGCACCCTTTCACACTCATCACTGTGACCTGTATAAACTGGTGGGTTGGCCCTCCCTTTATACCCGGCGGCTCCATCACTGGTTTCTCTTCATATACAAGACAATTCTGGGCAAGGCACCTCTATATTTGTCATCCCTACTTCATGCCGCTCATAACACCTATCACACATGATCAAGTAATTTGATTAAATTTAGTACCCCCCCCCCCACTTCTACTACCTTTGGATGTAATGCCTTCCGCTTTGCATCAGAACATGACTGGAATATACTACAAAATACCCTGAAACTTACATCTCTGATCCCAATCTCCACCTTTAAACAAAATCTCGAAAATTACATAGTTGACTCTTGTTCCTGCTGACAATCATGAACCAACTTTTACACACATATTTAAGCACTCTATTCCTTTTCTTTTCTCCTTTGTTGTCTATCTTTTTTTATTTAGTTGCTTGTTCTATGTGTTATGTGTTTGACTATGTACAGCTGTACAGTATGTTCTTATTTATTCCTGTAGCCTCTTGGCCAGGTCATGTTTGTAAATGAGAAGTGGTTCTCAAACAGCTTACCTGGATAAATAAAGGTTAAATAAAAAATTAAAAAAATAAATTTGGCTGCCTCTGTCTCATTCTGCTTTTGAGCCACACACAGACATAAGGAGGAAAAGGCAGCATCCATTCACTCTCATATTGTCTGTGTCAGCGCATGTCTGTGAGGTTCAGTTGCAATGACAGTTCATTCCCCAGTGAAAAAATTAATCAAATTTCATCTGAGCTTACCAACATTCGCAGCAAATTCAAAAAGTGAGAATGGATGGCAGATGAAAGGGAATACATTTAGATACAATGTGGTAAACAAGAGCAAAGTATGCATCTGTTTGTGTTCTGTCATTCACTGCATTACTCTAAGGTACAAAATTATTATGTTTGTTCAGAACTTTTGGAACTATTCTGAGAAAAAAATGTGAATATCTAATGTTGAAGCTGTAAATCTCTGATACAATAAATAAATTTGGCACACATCATGTCACACACATATATCCACACATTCACAAACAGTTGGAGAGATGCAGACACAGTGATTTTGTTGTAGGGCAGAGAGCCAAGCTGCAACAGCAAAATATGCCCACTGATTCTACTATCACAGTACAAACCTAAAACCACATGTATGCACAACTTTATCAGCCAAACACACACATAAAGCTAAATCTCAGTATCATCCATTCATTAATTGTTACACCAGATCAATGTATGTCAGTCTTTATTCATCTCTTCAATATATTCCCCAGCCAGACAGACAGATAGATAGATAGACAGACAGACAGACAGATAGATAGATAGCATTTATTTTTTTTCCTTCTTGCTGCCGTTAACCCCCTCTATCTGTCTCTTTACCTCCCTCACTAAGGGCTTAAAGGAGGTGTTGTGTGTGTGTGGATGGCTGATTGTCCTGATAGAGTAGCAGGATGGAGTAGATAAGTTGCACTGTGTGTCATTCAGCAGCAAAGACTGATTGGATACTACAGTGCTGTAATGGAGCACATTATTGTGAAGAAATGGAGCAGGGATCTACACCTTGATGAAGAGGCCCTTCAAATGAGCCTAAACAATAACTCAAGTCAAGGAAGCAAAATAATTGTGTTAAAGTTTTAGATAAGCTTATGTTTTAGGCTTTGGTTCTGGATAAATTTAAATCTACATCAGAGTTCCTTTTTCATGCCATGATATATGTTTGTTTTATTGGCTGCATACAACAACCAACACTGTGCAGACTAAAGGCCCCAGCACACTTACAAGTTGTGCTTCATTATTTGTTCAGAGGTAAAAACATAAATTACTAACTGGGGTACCTCAGGGATCAGTGCTTGGACCACTTCTCTTCTCTATATACACAACATCACTGGGACCCATCATTCAGTCACATGGTTTATCTTACCACTGCTACAGCTATAACACGCAACTCTACTTGTCTTACCAGCCCAACGACACCAAAGTGACTGCTCAAATTGCTGCCTGCCTGGCAGACATCTCGGCCTGGATGAAGGAACACCACCTGCAACTCAACCCAGCCAAGACCGAATTCCTTGTCTTTCCAGCCAACCCTGCTGTTGAACACAACATCACCGTGCAGCTGGGTACAACTACAGTATCACCTTCCAAAACGGTCAGAAATCTAGGGGTAATCATCAATAACAAGCTAAATTTCACAGACTACATCTCAAAGACTGCAAGATCATGTAGATTTACACTCTACAATATCAGGAAGATAAGACCCTTCCTCTCTGAACATGCCACACTACTGCTTGTTCAGTCACTTGTCATAACTAGGCTGGACTACTGTAACTCTCTTATTGCAGGCCTCCCTGCATGTGCAATTACACCTCTGCAAATGATCCAGAATGAACCAAAGAGAGCACATGCAACACCACGCTTTGTCTCTCTCCACTGGCTGCCTGTGGAAAGTTGTTTGGGGTATCTTTGCCGAAGGTGGGCAACGTGTATAAAGCCATATGATAATGGCAACGTTGCGTGCAGTCCCTTCGTTTGAAAGACATTTGATATGAAAACTATGAAACCCTCCGAAAGTAGCGATAAAATGTTTTTTTTTTTTTAAATATAACCTGCCGGGGTTATGGCATGCATGGGGCTGTATGATAATGATGATGTTGCGTGCAATCCCTTTGTTGAAAGAAAACATTTGATATGAAAACCCTCCGACGAGGGAAAGTTGTTTGATGGTTATCTTTGTCAGAGTGAACGCATACATAACGCCATACGATAATGACGATGTTGTCGTGCCATACCTTGTTGGAAGCCATCTCGTTACGGTGCAATCCCTATGCGACGGAACTGTGCTTGAGATTATGGAAGCCCGGCGAGGGGAGGGGGGGACATAGTTATGTACTGTCCTTGCGAATGGTGAGCTTGCTTGAATTGAATCATTGTGTAGGTAAGGATGAGCTGGGGAAGAGCCACCGACCACCACCAGATATGCATGAGAACTTATGGCTGATGGAGAGTTGAGCTTGTTTGATGATTTGGGTCAAGTTGACTATTTCAGGTACGATTGGGGAGAGCAGCGGCCGAGCGTCTTCATAATAGATTACAGTATACCTCGAAGGGTGCCCGTCGAGCTGGTCTGTGGAACTCCTGCGAAGGGAGGGAAGTTGAAAAACCCGGGAATGTGTCTAGCTGGGATGATGAAGTTACAGGAAATGCTCTGCCATGTCAGACGTCACATAGGGGACATGATGGTCCGAGGAGGGCCAGACTTTATTGATTGTAGTAACGACTGTGGAATTGTCGCATGACTACGATGTGTTTGACTTTCTGGGGGGGACCCATATGACGCTGGCCGTGATGATGGGTGTGGAGTAAGAAAGGCCCATTTTAAACTTCTTTTATAGATGTAGCTTGCTGTGTCCTCGCAGAACTTGGCTGCAGTGGTTCTGCGAGTGTATTTCCTATTTCTGAACTCGAACATATATTTTACCCCATATAGGGTAAAGAACCATTTAATTGGAGGGTAGAGGGGAAGGTTGTTTGCTGGACCGTATGATGAAGTGCTGTACGAATGGCAAGGAAGGATTTGAAGCTTGGGTCTCGGTGTCATTTCTTTCTTCCCTCCGCTGAGCCGCATCGAGACTGGGATTGTAGGTCGAGAACATTTGTTAAGTACATTCAATTATGGAATATCTAGCAATGGGAATACTTATGAAGAGAGTGTCTGGAGCGTAGGAAGCTATATTGAAGAAAGTATCATTCTGGCCATTCCCCTGTGACCCATGGCCCTAGACGGCAACCCCTGAATCCTATGGATGGAGGCATGTCCGAGAAATAGGGGCGTGTCATCCGGAAATGTATCGATTGGTGTGTAGGAGAGGCCGTCTATGGAATGAGCTAGTGTGAGGAGGCGGAAAAAATGGCGGAGTGGCCATGCTGATAAGCACGGCAAAATTGAGGTGGACTGATGGGGATGGAGATTGCGTTAGGAGACCCAAACGGACCAGGGAATGACGTGAAAATAGACCTGATCCTGTCATGTTTCTTTAGGGGGGAAGCTTGCATGGTTAGAGAATGTGTGTGATGTCTAGAATTCTAGAGACGTGGCTCGTTGTGTGTTTTTTTTTTTTTTTTCTCTCCTCTCTCTCGCTCTCCTCCCTATTATTCCTCGAGCTGGAGCAAATAAGGTGAGAAGAAAAATGTCTCAGCTTCTTGATTTTAGTTGTTGGCTGTAAAAGGAACATGAGAGTCTTCATGTACTCCCGGCATAGAGCCCTGAAGATGCAGTGGGCAGTTTAGTTTTTGAAGGAGGTGTGCCCCAAAACATACAAGAATGTGTGCACGTTTGTGCAAATCATCTTGCACGAGACTGCTTTGTGAATGTGTGTTGATATGAATCGGGATCTTCAGAATGTGATTCTCGAGCATGGATCAGTTCCGGCTGTTCATGTCCCACCTTTACGACCTGAAGATGCAGTATCGCACTTTATATTTTGTGAATATTTGCAAATCTCCTTCCGAATGTGCTTGATAGCTGATTCGACAGCTGCTGTGCCAAGTTACCATTGTCTCTGACATATTTCAGAGACCAGGTACACGCACGCCTAAACATGTATGGCTGGATTCCGGCATTTACGCTGTCAATCATATTGGTTTGGATTAGTTGTTGCTGTAGTGGTCTGACCACGATGAGTGAATGATTTGTGAAGACATGTCAATGAATTTCTGCTCTTTGATGAAGCCTGAATGATAATAAAATGAAAGTATGCCATGAGATGGGAATTACTCGCTGTATGTCCTGATCATAGCAAAATACCTTACGCTGGTGGTAGATAATCTGAAGAATAGGGGAAGCGGTGCGGAGCCTACCTCTAGGTGTCAGAGGCACGCCGCAACGGTGGTGCTAGTGATGAAAACATGGAAGTACGTCTGGAGTAAGAAAATGCTGCGTTTTATGGATCGCATAAATTCGCCCTTGGAGGCGCTCTGGGAACCTCATTGAATGTTGTACTGAACGAAGTAAATTCTTTCACAAGGCTTGGTGAAGGCTATATTAACCCGTTGATACGTATTTGTTTGCGCTCGGGAGTGAAGTCACTCTGCTTACATTTAATAGATTTGTATTCTGATATATGCATGCATGAATATGCGATTAATGATAACAGATTATATGTCTTTTCGAAGGTCTAAGTGTTCGACGTTGATATCCAATCTCTGTTGCATGATAACAGTCCTCCAGAAACAGCAATTTGTTTATTTGTGCCGGAAGTGCGGATGGCAACATGCAATATCAAAAACGGGACTTCATACCTTATGAAATAGCGATCGCCAGATGAATCCAGTTCAGCCTGCTTGGGTCAATTGTCCGTGACAGAATTCATTCTATAACATTCAGTAGCACTTTTGTACACAATTATAAATCTTGATATGTTCTCCATGTTTACATGAGATCTCACCTGGAAGAATTACACTTCATCGTTCTTCGACAGACTATGCAACCGGAGCAGCATTCTGTCGTAAACACTGTTGTCTTACCTGTTGTAAAACTGTATATTATCTTTTATATGATTTTTTTTTTTCTTCTTTAAAATAACAACATATATTAATTCTGAAACTTGAGAAGTGAAGCCCGAAGTATCTTCTTTCAAAAGATACTACAACTGTGTCCATACTCCAGGGGAACCAGTAGATACAGCCATTTAAGTTGGGTATGTAATTTGAATGGTTTGTGCTCGGGAAAAGGGGGGCACACATCATCAGGTGAAACTGTGATGTCATGCTCCCTCGGAATGCTCACATCATGGGCTCGGTCTTCCTAGTGAGTAGGGCATAGGGAGGATGAATTGGATTGGAACGCACCCGTTACGTGATTTGGGCGAAGGCGGCAACAAAATGGGGGAATCTTACTGAATGAAGTAATGAGAGCCCGTATGATAAGCGTTGACTGTACATGATGATATGCCTGAATAATTATCTTAATTCCCCGATGGGGAACGCTCAGGCATGCAGACTGTGAATGACAAGTGAATGAACCTTGACCAGGTTGCCTTCATGAGATTACGCGATTGTCTGCCATACTATGAGTGAATGCGCTGTTGACGTGAAATACTGGCTTTTGATATTGACGCAAATGCGTTATGATGAACAGGCAACGTTGCAAATTTGTGATGAACAGGTTGCATGGCAACAGAAGATCTAGACCCATGACTAGATCTGAATGCATTTGATGGATATGAAAATGACTAGCCGATGATTTTGCAGGATTCGCGGGTTGCACGCTCCTTCCGCGCCGGGTCGTGCAATGCGATTGGGAGAGATCTCCTGAGTGAATGAGATATGTTTGCTGGTTGTTTACTCCCCATGGGTTTGATGTTGGCAGAAGTTGAGATGAAGTGGCCTGGAGACGTTGAAGCGCGTCTAGTTGCCTGTGTTTTAGTGCACTGAAACAGCAATGTGATAGATTGTGAGCAGACTTATAAAGCAATGGCTTCCAATGCGACTGGCTAGGAATTACCCCGCTAATGAAGTGATGATGTACAGCTGCTAGTCTTCCCGCTAGAACTACGCTGCACTACGTTGCACTTCCATTTCTGCAGAACTACACACCCACCAGAAGCATGCGGTCAACTAAGGAACTTAGCCTTGTCATGCCAACACAAAGAGGCACCAAAGCACTTTCCCGGACTTTCAGTTTCATCATAACACGTTGGTGGAATGACCTTCCCAACTCAATCCATGAAGCTTACTCACTCTCTGTCTTAAAAAAAATGACTCAAAACACATCTTTTCTATGAGCACTTTACCAGTCACAAAATAATAAAAATAAGTATTCTTATTGGGCTTTCATCTGTTTTGAATACGATTCTGATGCTGTTGAAACTTTGTAGTAACTTTTCATACCACTGTCTCCTTAAGATGATTAATTTATGTTTTCCTCTTTTGTAAGTCACTTTGGATAAAAGCGTCTACCAAATGAATAAATGTAAATGTAAAAAGAAGTTCAAAACAGCTGAGCAGCGACTTACTGTTTGCGAACATTCAGACACCGACCATGCCACAGGGGGAGGCGTTTAGATGTACATTTAAATATGAAGAAGCTCAAGACTACATGTCAAATATCAACTAAAATGACATTAAAATGTGTTATTAATTACTTTATTCTATAAGTAGAATTCACACAAGAGATCAGAAAAAGAAGCGGTTTTAACTACTCTATGATGACTTAAAGTATAATACTATATATGCAGTAGATAATGTGTAATTTGCCTGTTTATTTTCTGAATTCATGGAGCTAATGCGCTAACGTGGCTATAATATGCCTCAATTACACTCTGTTATTGTAATTTATGATGACACTGATACCACTCCAAAAAAAGAGTGTATAAAACCGTGTTAATGGCCAGAATACAGACAATGTATTATAATGATAAACATATCTTACTTTGATCAGATGTGTGAATGGCTTTGGTTGCAGATGGCACATGATTGAAGCACTGTATAACAAAAGAGTGAATGGGCAATTTAAAGTGTTTAAGTAGATTTGATTCCTTTTGTAGACTAATAAAAAAATGCAGGTCATGCCCTAGGAAAATGCCTCTACGTGAATGATCGAACAGATGTAGGTATGATTGCAGCAGCTCGCAAATAGCTCTACAAGCCGTAGTATTTATGTTTACTGATCTTAACTGACTGAATGGGAATTAGCTGTCAGCCTCAAAGTATATGGAGATCTAGGTAATGCCTACCTATGATGTAAACCAATGACAGTGAGGAGGTGTTTAGTGACCGTTAAGAAGTTTTCCTGAAAGTTTGCCCTGACGAGCTGTGTAGAAGCAACAAAACAACAAAATAAAACACATTCTTTTTGGCCAGATTTAGTTCTAAATGACATTATACTCATTCACCCTTCTATTTCGTATGAAGTGTGCCAAGGCCTTAAGACGCCACCACATTTACCTTTGCACAGCGAAAGGTAAATTTGCAGTAACTTCGCCTGTCATAGTTCATCAAACTGAAACTCCAAGCAAATTCCGCGAGGGGAAATTCTTCACCACTGGTTCATTGCGCGAAATTCATGATCGTGTGAATTCAAATTGAGATGACTGTATTTCTTCCCATGGATTTTCACTGAACTGTAAATGTGATCGTGCCTTAAAGGGGGTATAGAGCTGTTCTGGCTGTAGCCTAAACACCTGAAAGGAAATTCCCCATTGGTTCTCTTGGTATTTCCATATGGGTTTTTATAATGGCAGTTTTTATTTATAAGTAAAAATAAGGCCTGTGGTGAACATTACTTGATGATACGTGGATAGTTTGTTCCCTATCAAAAAGCTACACTTTGATGCTGTGCTGATTTAGCGCTTTGGGAACAACTTTAGGTGTGACCAGCTGTGAATATGTGTGCAACACGTCAATTAAATTAATTAAAATGTATAGCCTCTACTGATGACATCATTGGATGCACCTGTAGCAGGGCTATAAATAGATGCATCACAGATGCATCGTCAGTTCTTTTGTCTTCAGATCATTCTGTGTATTGTGCTTCTTGACTGTCAGAACTTTCTACTTTCCTCTGTTAGGAGTTAGAATTGTTAGGCAGTGCGCAGAAACCTTTCTCTTTCTCTTTTCTTTAAAAAAAAGAAGAAAAAGAAAGACTGATAAACAAAGCAACGGTGTGTGTTCCCATGTTTACGCTCTATGTCTGAAATGGACACACTCCAGTTTTGTTTTGTGTGTTTGGGGGAAGAGCATGCTGCTCTTGCGTTGGGGCAGGGCGGGTGCAAGCTTGCTTCACACTCGTCTCGCTTACATCCAAGATCCACCTTCATCGTGGGGCTCTCACGTAGATCTGGCTGAGGAGCGTGAGACGGGTCCGTCCCTATTGCTCGCTCTCTCCTCAGATCCAGCTAATCGTTCTTGTAAGCCTGAAGCATGCTTCGGCGCCTCTTTGGTTCGAGGTGGTTACTCGGGCTGTGTTAGACTGGCCACAAAAACAAGAGACCCCCAAATGCTCCAAACTAAAAGACATATTTCTGTCTGGTGGCCAAAAAAAAAAAGGAAGGGAACGCTATATCAGTCCCTTCTTTCTTTGATGCCTCGGCACCCACGATAGTCGAATATGATGACGTCGAGGGAACAAAGACATGGGAAGTATAATTCCTCCATGAATGAGAGAGCTCGTCATGGAGGAAACCTTATACTTCCCATGTCTTCGTTCCCTCGACGTCATCATATTCGACTATCGTGGGTGCCGAGGCAATAGACAGGGGTATTCAGTGGGGTATTCAGTGATTCCGCCGGAAGAAGAGACATTTGCGGGTTATCTCTCGCCTGGCTCAGCATCATCACAAGAGACCCACTCTCCCCACAAAGCCGTGCAGGACCCCTCCACACTTGTGGGGAAGGCTTTTCAGGCAGCAGGTCAGGCTGGTGCTGCCCTGCACACTATGGCAGTGTTACAGGCGTACCAGGCTGATCTGTTGAAGGACCTGAGTGCGGGCACCACGGTCGACGAAGAGGCTTTCTCTGAGCTTCGTCGAGCCATGGATCTGTCTCTCCACGCCTGTCTTTGTCTGACACATATGGCTCAACCTGTCGGGCATCGGAGATAAGCACAAAGTTTTCCTTCTCGATGTCCCGGTTTTGCCTTCTGTCTTATTGGTGATGCTATGAATGTAGTTATCACCAGGTGCCAGGAGGCAAAGAGTCATGAGGAAGCCTTGGGGCAATTCCTTCCTCGCCGCACTCAGGGGGAGGGGCTGTCGGCCACCCAGCCCCACCCCAGTCCTTCTAGAAGGGAGGCTCAAAAACAAAGTGTGGCGAGTCGTGCTCCCCCTCGTAGAGACTGGGGGCCGGCTCGTCGTCCTCAGCAGCACCCAAAGCAAGACCTCAGGGCAGTCATTTCTAAGAAGAAAAAACCCTGACGGTCTTGCGCCCAGCCTTATGGGAGTAGCCCTCCTTGGGTAGGGGCGCGTGAAGCATTCACCCGTACCTTCCCGATACCCCCATGAAACCTCTCCATTCCTGCCACCTCTGGTGTTTCGGGAGTTAGAGGTTTCCAGCAAAATGTTTGGTGTTCGGTTGCTTCCTGCCTTAGTCCAGGACACGGAATACTCAACATCCCTCAACAGGAAGTGTCAAAATGTATACCCATCTCAGAGAACCTGGCATCGCAGAAGCTACTGCCAGGTGTTTCTATGTGGGTTCTAAGAACAGTAGAAAAAGGCTACAGAATTAAATTTGATCGCCATCCTCTGCGTTTCAATGGCGATTCAACGATTGGTTGGTCACGATCGATCTCATGGACCCATATTTACATATAGAAATTCTGCCACAACACAGGAAGTTCCTGAGGTTAGCATTCAGGGGCGAAGCTTTCCAATATCGGTTTCTTCCATTCGGCCTAGCCCTATCACCCTGCACATTCACGAAATGCATGGATGCAGCACTGGCTCCTTTGCGACTCCGGGGCATCTGCATTCTGAATAACATAGACCACTGGCTGATACTTGTACAGTCACAAGAACTGGCAGTTCAGCACAGGGATATCATCTTAGCTCATCTGGTTTCTCTGGGTCTGAGTCTCAACATCAAAAAAAGCATTCTCTCTCTCCCAATCAGGAAATTACCTATCTGGGCGTTGTATGGAATTCGATCATGATGCAGACACAATTGTGATTCAGACCCCAGTTCCTCACTTTGGGTCCCACTCTAGGTGCGTCTTACTGTCGCAAAATGCTAATGACAGATGCCACTCTGACGGGTTGGGGTGCGGTCTTAAGTGGTCGTCCAGCTCAAGGGGAATGGGAGGGTCATCAGATCGACTGCCTCGAGTTGATGGTGGTATTTCTGGCTCTGAAATACTTCCTCCAGTATTTGAGAGGCTGCCATGTCCTGGTGTGGATGGACAACACAGCAGTAGTCTCTTACATAAACCATCAAGGAGGTCTACATTCACGCCAGCTCAACAGACTGGCACAGCAGATTCTCCTTTGGGCCCAGGGCAAGCTCCTGTCAATCAGAGCAGTTTATATCCCTGGATGCCTGAATGTGGGAGCAGATTTACTGTCCAGACAGAAAATACCGACGGGGGAGTGGAAACTCCACCCCGAGGTAGTGGAACAAATCTGGGTGAGATTTTACAGAGCGGAAGTGGACCTCTTCACCTCCCGACAGACAGCGCAATGTCCCCTCTATTTCTCTCTGATTTATCCAGCCCCCCTGGGTCTGGACGCGATGGCACATACATGGCCCAGAATGCGCCTGTATGCGTTTCCTCCGGTTTCTCTGCTCCTGGGAGTCTTAGCCAGAGTTTGCCAGCAAGGGTCTTGCCTCCTACTAATAACGCCGCTTTGGCCGAACAGGGTATGGTTCCTGGTGATAATGTCTCTTCTCGACGGCTTGCCTTGGGTGATTCTGGACAGGAGGGACCTTCTGTCCCAGGTGCAGGGGACAATATTTCATCCCTGGCCCGAGCTGTGGAACCTTCATGTTTGGCCCCTGAAGGGTACCAACTGAGGGACGCTGGGTTTTCACCTGAAGTTATCGAGACCATTCTAAGTGCTAGGGCTCCCTCTACTAGAAGAAGTTATGCCAATAAATGGGAAAGATGGTGAAAGATGGTGCAGTGCACATAAAGCAGATCCAATTAACTGCCAGATAGCTTCAGTTCTGGACTTTCTGCAGGAAAAATTGTCAGCAGGCACATGCCTGCCACTCTCAGGGTTTACGTGGCAGCTCTATCGGCTTGCCACGCCTGGATTGATGGGGTGCCATTGGGGAGACGTCCTCTGCTCACTTGCTTCGTTTGTGGAGACATTCGACTGAGACCTCCTGCTAGGACTAGGATCACTTCATAGGACAAGTTAATAGTCCTTGAGGGTCTGGTTGAGACCCCCTTCAAACCTCTAGAGTCAGCATCTGATAAACTTCTGATTCTCAAGTGGGTTTTTCTTATGGCAATTACTTCTCTAAAAAGAATTGGGGATCTACAGGGTCTGTCTTGTCTTGCCAGCCTGCTTAGATTTTGCCCCAGGAATGTCTAAAGCAATTTTTCACCCTCATCCTGACTACCTGCCTAAAGTTCCTTTCTCGACTGCCGTTTACAATGCTGGAGCAGGAAATACTTCACAGACTTTGTCCAGTCCGTGCCCTTCAAACTTCTGTCCACTGCACTAGCCAGTGGCGTAAGTCAGGGCAACTATTTGTTCACCATGGGGGCCATAACAGGGGAGCGGCCGCCACCAAGCAGACTATGTCGCATTGGGTGAGGGACGCTATTGCCCTGGCCTAAGAGGTAGGCGGTCAAGCTTTTCCAGTAGGTATCAGGGCCCACTCTACCAGAGGGATCGCCTCCTCTACAGTCTTGACTAGAGGTGTCCCTCTGCAGCATGTTTGTGATGCAGCAGGCTGGTCCTCTCCGCACACATTCAAAAGATTTTATAGTTTGGATGTTCAAGCCACTTCGGGCTCTTATGTCATTGAGTCAACATCACAAGCTCATGTCTGAGACCTCTTGCACTCTTGTGAGCACAACTACACAACCGTAAGTGGTCCGGACATCCACAGTGCGGTGGCGTGGGTATTCTCGTTCCCAAAGCGCTAAATCAGCACAGCACCAAAGTGTAGCTTTTTGATAGGGAATGTCTCGGGTTACTTAACTGTAACCCCTGTTCCCTGATAAAAGCGGAACGAGATGCTGCGCTTTATTGCCACACTGGGATGCCCCAGGACTGTTCTTCAGACAAAATACCTGACGATGCACCTGTGATGCATCTATTTATAGCCCTGCTACAGGTGCATCCAATGATGTCATCAGCAGAGGCTATAAATTCTATTCAATTTCATTGATGTGTCACACACTTATTCACAGCTTGTCACACCTAAAGTTGTTCCCAAATCGCTAAATCATCGCAGCATCTCGTTCCACTTTTATCAGGGAACAGGGGTTTCAGTTAAGTAACCTGAGACGTTCTACAACATAAATTACACACATTCATACATCAAACATTCACTTATGGTTCCTATCAAACAAACTAGCATTTTGTAATAGAAATAAAGTAGCCTAAACATTTAAAAACTATAATTAAAACTGCCTTTGTTATCAAGTCAAGTCAACCTTCATTTACACTCACCTAAAGGATTATTAGGAACACCTGTTCAATTTCACATTAATGCAATTATCTAATCAACCAATCACATGGCAGTTGCTTCAATGCATTTAGGGGTGTGGTCCTGGTCAAGACAATCTCCTGAACTCCAAACTGAATGTCAGAATGGGAAAGAAAAGTGATTTAAGCAATTTTGAGCGTGGCATGGTTGTTGGTGCCAGACGGGCCGGTCTGAGTATTTCACAATCTGCTCAGTTACTGGGATTTTCACGCACAACCATTTCTAGGGTATACAAAGAATGGTGTGAAAAGGGAAAAACATCCAGTATGCGGCAGTCCTGTGGGTGAAAATGCCTTGTTGATGCTAGAGGTCAGAGGAGAATGGGCCGACTGATTCAAGCTGATAGAAGAGCAACTTTGCCTGAAATAACCACTCGTTACAACCAAGGTTTGCAGCAAAGCATTTGTGAAGCCACAGCACGCACAACCTTGAGGCGGATGGGCTACAACAGCAGAAGACCCCACCGGGTACCACTCATCTCCAATACAAATAGGAAAAAGAGGCTACAATTTGCAAGAGCTCACCAAAATTGGACAGTTGAAGACTGGAAAAATGTTGCCTGGTCTGATGAGTCTCAATTTCTGTTGAGACATTCAGATGGTAGAGTCAGAATTTGGCGTGAACAGAATGAGAACATGGATCCATCATGCCTTGTTACCACTGTGCAGGCTAGTGGTGGTGGTGTAATGGTGTGGGGGATGTTTTCTTGTCACACTTTAGGCCCCTTTGTGCCAATTGGGGCATCGTTTAAATGCCACGGCCTACCTGAGCATTGTGTCTGACCATGTCCATCCCTTTATGGCCACCATGTACCCATCCTCTGATGGCTACTTCCAGCAGGATAATGCACCATGTCACAAAGCTCAAATCATTTCAAATTGGTTTCTTGAACATGACAATGAGTTCACTGTACTAAAATGGCCCCCACAGTCACCAGATCTCAACCCAATAGAGCATCTTTGGGATGTGGTGGAACGGGAGCTTCGTGCCCTGGATGTGCATCTCACAAATCTCCATCAACTGCAAGATGCTATCCTATCAATATGGGCCAACATTTCTAAAGAATGCTTTCAGCACCTTGTTGAATCAATTCCACGTAGCATTAAGGCGGTTCTGAAGGCGAAAGGAGGTCAAACACAGTATTAGTATGGTGTTCCTAATAATCCTTTAGGTGAGTGTATAGAGCACATTTAAAAACAACAGAAGTTGGCCCAAAGTGCTTTACAGATCAAACAAACAAAATATATAAAAACAGATGGATTTAAATATATAAAACATAATACAAAAATAAATACATTTAAATACAACATCATATATTTATCCACAGATTAAAAATACATTTTCAAAGAAGATTTAAAAATGGCTAATAATGAAGCTGGTCTCACATGTAAAGGGAGATTATTCCATAGATAAGGACCTATCATCTTTTTGCACTACTGAGTACTGGTCGGTGCTGCACTGTCTATTGTCCTATTCATTGTCAGAAATTTGTTGTACTGTCCCGTACTTTTTGCACATGTTTGCACGTGCACTTTATATAGGTATATATAGGTTTTTTATATAGGTATTTTATTTCGTTGTGTTGTCTCATGTGGTCCTGTGTTGGTCCTTTGTTGTTTTTATGTAGCACCATGGTCCTGGAGGAACGTTGTCTCGTTTTGCTGTGTACTGTACTAACTGTATATATTTGAAACGACAATAAAAACCACTTGACTTGACTTGACTTGACCTATCACAGAAAAGGCACGGTCATGCATAGATTTATAACGGCAATGAGGAACCTTCAATAGACGCTGATCAGAAGACCTAAGCACTCTGGTGGGGGGAGCAGGGCTGTAGAAGGTTAGTGATATATTAAGGCGCAAGACCAGCTAGTACCTTGTAGACAAAAATCAGAATTTAAAAATCAACCCTGAATTTCACCGGAAGCCAGTGTAGAGATGCTAAAACCAGGGAAATGTGGTCCCTCTTTCTTGACCCTGTTAAAAGCCTAGCTGCTGTGTTTTGAACAAGCTGTAGGCGGAATAACACAGTTTGGGGCAGACCAATGTACAATGAGTTGCAATAGTGCAACCTAGATGTGATAAGTGAGTGGATCACAATTTACCAGTCTTGATGGTGTTGTGGTTTCTGCCCAATTTGTGAAAAACTCACTCTCAAAAACTTGGAGTTTTTGATTTCAGAAGAATAGACTTTATTATCAGACAATAAAGCCAAGTTACCTGCAGAACAACTGATGTGTCTTGAGTTTGCACTCGCTTACATAGGTCTAACAAGGCGTGGCTAAAACCTTCCATAAATTTTGTTCTGTGTCTTCAGTCTGTTATTTTTAAGAAGGGAACATCTGGAACCTCTTTAAAGGGCCTTATCACATATTTTCTCTAGTGTCAAACCATGAGACTCAAGTTTACCATATATGAGTACCATAAGTGGTCACGCATTGCATTCTGAGGGGCCTAATTTTCACAGGCCTCTATACTCTCACACACACACACACACACACACACACACACACACACACACACACACACACACACACACACACACACAAAGTAAAATACATACTTGACCATCAGAAATAATTGTAGAATAAAATGGCACTGATTATACTTGATTAATGTATACTTAACTTGATAAAAATATTCCACAGTAGGAAAGAAAATGTTTTATTTTAGGTATTCTAAGGTGAAAAAAGCTACCCTTGATAACAACACTGATAAATCACTCCAAGACTCCTCACATGATCTTGTACATTCGGCGACAGAGGGCCTAACTGGGCAACCAGGCCAGGTAAGGAGGACATGGAGGAAGCTAATATAAGAACTTTGGTTTTGCTTTCATTTAATTGTAAGAAATTGTTAGCCAGCCAATGTTTAATCTCTTTGAAGCATTTTAGGTCGTTCTCAGATTAACAATTCTTGCCTACACTCACTGGGAAATAAAATTGGGAATCATCAGCATAACAGTGATAAGATATGCTGTACATTGAAAATAGAGCTCAGAGGAAGGATATACAGTGAAAATAACAGTGGTCCTAAGATTGACAGTTGAGGGACACTACACTGTAATTGAGCCGAATAAAAATAATCTAAATTAACAGAGAACGTCCTTTCTTTTAAAGAGGAGGAAAACCACTGGAGGGTCATCCCCTGGATGCCAACCATATATTCTAGACGATTGAGGAGAATATTATGGTTGATTGTGTCAAACTGTCACGGTTTCGTGTCAAACTGTCACGGTTTCGTGTCACCCGCACCATGTTTCGCGTCATCTGCACCGTGTTTCGCATCATCTGCACCATGTTCCGTGTCGTCTGCACCGTGTCTCGTGTTGTCCGCCCCGTGTTTTCCGTTTCACCCATCACTAGTCACTTTCCATGTCACGCTCCCTTGTTGTCCGCTCACGCTCCCTGTCATGTCTTCCTTGTTGTCCGCCCGTGTTTCACTGTCTCTGTGAAAACTACACTTCCCTTCTTCCCGTCGTTTCCGGCCCTGTCTGCGTGTTATTGTCCGCACCTGTCTGTCATTTTGTCATTACCGTGCCTCTTTATTTAAACCCCGCTGTTTTCCCTTCCCGTTGTCGTGCGTTGACGTTCTCTGTTCGTCGCCCATGTCTGTGCTGGTTACCTTCGCCTTCGTTCTCTGTTCTTGTTTCTCCACCTTGGTTTGCTTACCCACGCCTTTGTTCTTTGTTCATGTTCCTCCACCTTAGTTAGCTTTTTCCCATTGTGGACCTTTGATTTGCTCCTGTGTTTGTTTATTTAGTTATTCCCTTAATAAACTGCGTTTGGATCTGATCCACCTGTCTGCCTGCTCCTGCTTCCCACACTAACGTTACACAAACGCAGCACTGAGATCTAATAGTCAAGTCAAGTGGTTTTTATTGTTGTTTCAACCATATACAGTTAGTACAGTAAACAGCGAAACGAGACAACGTTCATCCAGGACCATGGTGCTACATAAAAACAACATAGGAAAAACACAAAACCACATGAGACTACACAACTAAATACACAACAAACAACTAACTACACAACTAAATAAAACTAAGATGACAGGTGAACCTGAATCCGTGGAAAGTAAAATATCATTAGTGACTTTCAGTGGCAATGCAGATTCAGAGCTGTGCAAAGGTCTGAAACCAGACTGAAAAGTATCTAAAATGTTAAATGTATTTAGATAGGAGTAGAGCTGCGAATAAACAACTCTCTCCAAAATCTTGGAAATAAAAGGCATTTTGGAGATTGGTCTGTAATTGTTGTGTATTGCAGGATCCAAAAAAAGTTTTTGTAACAAATGATGTAGAATTGCATGTTTAAAACAAATTGGAACAACTCCACTTGCTAATGAGCTGTTAATTATAGCTGTCACACTGGAACTGATAATAAAAACTTATTTTAAGTCATAAAAACTTATTTAAGAAGGCATGGAGATAGAATATCCAGCTTGTAACTGGAACACTTCATCTTAGAGACTACATCAGCTAACTGTTCTGATGTAATTGGTTCAAAGTGAGTCAGGGAACTGGACGGGGAAGGAATTAGTGGTTGATCAAAATGTGAAGGTAAAATCGCACCTTTAATCTGCTCAATTTTATGAGTAAAGAAGTTTAAAAATGTTTCACAGTTCTCTTGTGACAAAAATGTTTAGTCGATTTGCATTATTAGAGATTACTGTAGAGAATATCCTTGCTTTAGCTTCCTTTACAACTCTCTGATAGTTTGTTAAACACTTCTTTAAGATGTCAAGAGACCTGAAGCTTTTCCACTTTCACTCTGCTCTTCTGCACTCTTGTCTCAGAGCGAGGGTGACGTCTTTTAACCAAGGCTGTAAAATACACTCTTCCATGTGCGGCTGGCAAGCCCATGTGATGTATTTGCCATATTTTAAGCACATAAATTATCTCTCACATTCAGTTGCCTTTTCCATCCACTTGCCATTTCATCTTTTATACTTTCCTATTTCCTGCTGTGTTTCAGAATATCCTACATTTGCTTCTCTCATTATTATTCTTTATTTTAAGTGTGTGTGTGTGTGTGTGCTCACTTCTATTGCCTTTTATTTCATTATTTCTTTTCTCTCACCATTTTTCCTCTGCTCCCCTCATCTTTCTATCTTTCTCCTTCAATCTCCTGAATCTCCCCTCTTCTACACCCTCTCTCTCTCTCTCTCTCCTCTTCCATTATTCATATCAAACTGCCACAGACATTGTCTCTAATCAGCATTTGCAGAACAACCCTGTGTGATATTCTGTCTTACTGAACTCCACACTCCAGACACTCTTCTTGTTCCTGTCATCCCCAAAACACAACTCTTCTTCTCTTTAGGGTTATTATCATTTTAAATTAACTAGTTTTTATTTGACTTTTTGTTTTGTATAGCTTTAGTGATAATGAATGCTTGGTATGTATCTAAGCAAAATGTGAAATCCATGGCATAAGTAGTTAAGACACACAAGAGCGTTCTAGGGATGAAAATTCAAAATATGTTGAGACAAAATCCTGAAAAATGTCTTAAGGTGTGGTAACTGTGATATAAGCAGAATAATTGACTTCAGACTTGGAATGTCAATCTTCAAACAGATTCATAATCGATTGTCACGGAAATTAATGATCAAGTAATCGATTAATCGTTAACGTTAATACCGCAAAATGTACATATATGAGGAATTCAAATCATATGTGCATGTAGCCTATTTTTTTTTTATATAATTTAAATAAATACACTTAAGAAATGAAAGTATTGGGATTTTCCTCTTAAAATATTCTTAGTTCAGTTTATTTTAATTGATTTAGGTTATTTTGTGTACCAATTTGTGATAAAAAAATGTTTTTACAGTTTACAAATGACTGTTAATAATAACTTAATAATAACAAGATGCATGTTTGAGTTCATTAAAACTACACGTTGTGAATCGTGGAACATTTCAGACTTTAGGACTTGAAATTAAGTCAAATCTCACTGCATAAACAGTACATAACATACCGTTTCTCTGGTACTGGTGACATGTCAGCTGAATGTGCCTTCCCAGCAATCACTGATGTAGTTGTAGGTTGTGATGAAACAAAGAGACCAGCAGATCAACAGTTCTTGTTGTCATTTTGAACTTTAACACACTATCAGTGTATGCAGAATACGTAATGTTCATTTATAGAGAAACGCTTCAACACTGATGTGGTTCTTCTTCTGTGATGTGGGCAAGACACAACATGCAGCAATAAAGCGCCATTTAGCTGTGAATGTTTGTATAGACAGCCTTATCTGCTGGTATGATTACTGAACACACTGGTGCTGAAATTAATTAGTCAATGAGCTATAAGTTTAATCGATCAAATTTTCTATCCACAATGAATAGATTATCAATTAATTATTAACACCTCTACTTCAGACCCTTGAATTCATCGCTTATAGCACAGCACCAGTGCGGTACGCTTTAGACAATAAGTCTTATTGTGGTTATTTTGAAAAATATTTTAACTGCGATATGATAAACAAAAAAAACAGTAGCTATATGATTTATTTTGACCAAAATTTGGAAATGTTTTACCCATGCTCTACTGCCAATAATAAGCCTGAGGCTACTCTTTAAAGGTTTATATTAATTGTATGGTATAAAGGTCCATTGATAGTGAATAGTGACTGAGACTACATCTCCTTTTGTGTTCCACAGAACAATGTCATGCGAAATTAGAATGAAAATTTTTCATTTTGGGGTGAACTATCCCTTTAATAATTATAACATCGCTTACCTTCTTTTCTTTCTTCTCCTCTGACGTAGATAATCAGCTATGTTGGTGTGTTTCTGCCTTAGGTTTCAATCAGTGGGAGGTTGTTTAGCATTTGCACGCTCTGCTGAAGGGCGAACACACATATACACGCATGCAAACATAGGCCCTATGCATCTTGACAAAGCTAACTAAGATTAATGATGTGGCTGGTCATGACTTACTGTGTGTATGTGTGTGTATAAAATGCATGTGTGTTTATGCATATACCTCTGGCCCACACAGCTGTGCACACACACTCTGATGTGTCTTTCTCCAAGGAGAATGATGCTGGGTTTCTTTGCTTAGTTGAGTAGTCACAGCGTGATAGTTTAGAGAGCAGAGGGGGCAGGAAGTGCAAGTCATTACGGATGTGCAACAGTGCTAAACCTGCTATACGCCCACTCTTCTGTCAGACAGCTCATTAACAGAGAGTGTGTGTGTGTGTGTGTGTGTGTGTGTGTGTGTGTGTGTGTGTGTGTGCGTGCGTGTGTGTGTGTGCGCGCATGCGTGTGTGTGTGTGTGCGCGTGCGTGCGTGCGAAAGAGAGCTCATTAACAGGGCACCATCCATAAGATCATTAAAATCAAACTCTCTCAGCAGGTGGCCAGTCAGTGCCAAGACCCCTCATTATCACCTGCTAGAGAAGATCTGCTGGTAGTTGTAAAACAGACAGGGATCTGGAAACCCAGGACCTGGAAGCTCCACTGATCAGCTTAAAACATAAGAGTTAACCCATAGGTGCAATTAAACTTAATGTGACATTTTTGGTTATTGATTTATTGTCATTATTTTGTATAATTATTATTTCTTATTTTATATAAATTTTACTTTTGCATTATATTTAGTAGGATATTATGGTACCTTAATCTTGTATAAAGAAATATCATATCTGTAAATTACTTTCCTGCCTGTTCTTTGAGTTGTATGATTTTATGAATTGTTTCTTTTTCACTTGTTGCTGCATGAACGTTAACCCTTTTATACGTACCGTCACATTTGTGACTGTTAATGACTGGGCCCTGCAGAGCAGTGTCACACATATGTGTTTCTGCAATAGCCAGTTACGTTACAAGCTGCCAGATTCAAATCTGCTTTTGCGCCGACACAGGCTGCACTGGTCAAACGTCTGTTATTTATATTCACTCAAACAGTTACACATACAGTCTTATAAACCACAGAATACATTTATTTTATATACATACATCCAATTCATCATTCATCACTCTACAGGTGGTACTATTGTTTATGTCGTTTAATCTGGAGATATTTAATAAAGATGTTTGAATTACACCACATCTTGTAACTCGTGTTATCAGAAGTGGGAGACTCGAGTTAAATGACTTGACTTGAGTCTGACTCGAGTCGCAAATATAAGGACTTGTAACTTGCTTGACTAAATGAAGAAAATTACTTGACTTGACTTTGACTAGAGAACCAGCGACTCCAGACTTGACTTGACTTGAACTGCATGCCTCGACAATGACTTCAATGTTTTTTATTATTTTCAATAAATTATTCTAAACAATTAAATATGTTTAAAAAATATTGCGACATCAATTATGTCGTTTATTCTGTTTTGTTCTTGTTTTCATGTCTTTTAATTTGACTTTTATGTCTTCCTGTTGTCATGTCATGTGATTTCCTGTTCCCTCATGTGATCTTGTCATGTGTTTCACTTGTTCATGTGTCTTGTTTTCATTGGTCCATTGTTTGATTACTTTGTTATCAGTTCTAGTTTGTCAATGGTTTAGTTTAATAATCTT
The DNA here is from genome assembly GCF_025860055.1 of Xyrauchen texanus. Taxonomy (NCBI): domain Eukaryota; kingdom Metazoa; phylum Chordata; class Actinopteri; order Cypriniformes; family Catostomidae; genus Xyrauchen; species Xyrauchen texanus. Next base: position 21,749,127 of record NC_068287.1, read on the forward strand.
GTTATCTTGTTTAAAGTTCTGTCTGTTCATTGATTGTCTTGTTACCCACGTTTGTGTATTTAAGCCCTCATGTTAGCCATTGTCTCTTGTCAGGTTATTGTACTGTAAATGTAAATTTGTTGATTTGTTCTAGTCAAGCCAAGTCAAGTTTTAGTCAAGTCATGTTTATGTCAAGTCTATAGTCAAGTTGTTCTTGTTTATGTTTTGTTTTATTCACGTTTATAGTTAGGGTTTCTGGTTATCACGATTTATAATAAACTGCACTTGGGTTCATAACTTCACCATCATCTCTTTGTCTGCCTGTTTCCAGCATCGTTACAAATTAATTTATATGCAAAAATGTAAGCCCGCTAGTACAACTGTTCTGCATCTGCGCAGTTAACGCTGTGCTCATAATGTGCCAAAATGACAGATGAATGTCAAGTTCTCAAAATAATCTCCTTTGGATATACTAATTGGATCTTGTAAATAAAAAAGATAATATGCAATGCAAAAACATCCGATACAACCGCCACAACCTCGAATTTCATCAGATATTTCAAAAACCACAAGGAAAGGTAAGTAAATAATTTCATTATCCACAAAGATTAATATGTAAAATGACTGTTCAAATGTTTGAGGGTTGTCAGTAAATTAAAACGATTCATGACTAATCTCATGTTTTGTAGCGTGACAAGTTGGAAACTACCCGAAATTGCCTCTAAATGTGTGTGTGCCTTTTCTAAACCTTCTCAACACCATATACCATAACCATTTGTTGGCAATATAAAAACATAACAGGCAGATTTGCAGTCACAACACTTTATTTAAAATGTGACAAGTAGTAAAAAATATACAGAATGACTCTAGACTAAATCCAAGTGCTCTCATAGTGATTATGACTTCTGAAGACTTTAACTTCAGCCCTTGAATGCAATACCTTTATGACTATTTTATATAAATGTATCTCTGAAAAGGCACTGACAGTCTTCAGAAAAGTTTTGTTTGGCATTTTCTTTTCATCTTATCTCCATATAATGTCTAATAAATTATTGTTTATAAGTGCAGGGCTGCTTTGTGTACAGGCGTTACCAGGGTAACAGCTATATTTCTGCTGTTCCATAAGCACCACCTACTGTCAGAGAGCGAATTAGCATTTTCATTCAGCCTATCTGCCGTTTTTGTTAGATCAATGTGAAAATCTGACCGCATTTTTACACAGCATATAGCAATGTTATACATTTCAACCGGTTCACTCTAAAATCTATACAAGTTGGATAATAAGGTATCTAGAAGTATTCACAGTATTTTTAAGTGCCCACGAGAAATACAGTGCATGTTCATTAACACAATTGACTATATATATATATATATATATATATATATAGTAAATTACGTTAATATACGTAAATATAAATATATATAGTATAACACATTACTGTTATACAATTCATATAAAAAATATTATGTAAAGATATGTATATAAGTTCATCTTTTCAGAGCAAAAATAACATTTATTTAAAAAATGAACCTCTATTTATTTTAGTACTGTGGCTTGACTCAACTTGACTCGAAACTCATCAGGACTCGACTTGCTTGATTTGTCTGCACTGCACTTGAGACTTGATTCACGACTTGATGGTTAAGATTTGAGACTTGTTTGTGACTTGTGTGACTTGCTCCCACCTCTGCATGTTTATATTGAGATGCCTATGACCAGCAGAGACCGAGAAGCTGCCACCTTGAATGATAATAAGGACAATTTCACAGTTCACACTGTTTTCCCTTTGCCTTTTCCCATGTGAAATGCTACATTAACAGTAAAGTACACAAACTTTTCATATTTGCCATACCTCTCACACTGCATCGTTCCTGCAGAATCAACTGTGTTGTCTTACAACACTATCCCAGTATTCCCCACATTTCATTATGCAATGACTGTGTTGCTGATGTCTTAAAGGAGCCATGCAAATTTTCTGACATGAGCGATCGGTTTATGCGATCGGTTTATGTGATCGGTCAAACTAGCAATCACCGATCAAGCCATAGGATATGAATATCGGTGGCTGATCGATCGGAGCATCCCTATTTATCATACAAAATATTTGCTAAAATATAATTATTACACAGCTCTCTGAAATACTCGACTCTGATTGGTCAATTGCACCATCCAGCAGTCTGATATTTATGAATAATGAAACATCTGGAGAAAAAGTGTTATTTCACCCATAGTATTTCCTACTTCTCATATCATATAGTAAGCTAATAAAATAATTTAAATTCAAATCAATATTTCATGTCAATTTTATTTGGCAAGTAATGTAATTGTGTTAAAAGTTCTGTAACACCTCACAGAACTCTGATGCAAACCGTAGGTGGAATTAAGCTGTTTCTTGAGAGCCTGCAGTCTCTTTCTTCTCACTTAATAACATAATTATTACTGTAGAGGGTTTTTTCTTTTGCGATAATGTTCGGTTAACTGTACTATATCCTATTCCTTACATATTGCATTTTTTACAGACTTAACTCACAGTGAATTTGGAAACAGTAGATTGACTCTTCTTTAGCTAAAATTGGTCTGTTTACTGAAATTCGAAACACTGCCCCTAGTGGCCAAAGCGCAAAGTTTTGTATGGCCTATGGGTTTGGCGTAAGCTTCATTTTCCGTATGTATTTTCCACAAAGGGGCGCCAAAAGCAAGTTATGAAGCAGGTTGTTTTCAGCTGTCAAGGCTGTAATACAGTGAAAAGGAATGCATATTTTATTAACTGAACACATCAAACCCTGAACATAACGTTCAGTACATTTAAAATGTAGTGTTAGAGCGGAAAATGCAACCTCCGAGATCTGAAACCAGGTCTCCCATTTTGGCTAAAAAAAGGTATCTGGTGTTCTCAGCATGGAAATCTAAGGTAGTCTAAGATGGTCTTTTGGCCAAAATTGCCAGAATTTTAAAGTCCACTCTTTGGAACAGCCTTCATGTCAGCAGCACGCCAATGATTCCTAATCATGTTGCTTAGTTATCTATTTTTTTAGTTAGGCTGCTCAGTAGGTTTTGAAACAGATCTAGAGAAATGCAAGACAGAGATTCAAAAAAGCAGAATTAGGCCTAGTCCACACTAATATTAAGTTGTCTGCGAAAACTGAGCTTTTTGAAAACGCACACCAAAGTGGATACATTTGAAAATGCTGTTTTCGAGTTGTAGTGTGGACTGTGAAAACGGATGCTTTGGGAAACGATGACGCATTTTTAGTCATGTGATCTATCCATCCAAAACAATCAAGATGGTGGCCTGTGTTATAGCGGCGCTGTTGTGCCTGTAATCGATGATCCAAGATGGCGGCGCGGTAGCACGCAGTGGCCACTCCGGATCCACAATGGTGCTATTTTTGTTAAAAAAGCCTGACTTTTGCAACACATGGACATCGGAGCAACCAGTGTTTGTGTCTACCATCGCCAGACACTACTCAAATATAAGACTCATGCAAAAACCAAGCTGCATGATGACCTGCAGGAGGCGCTACGCGTACTCGGCTTGCTGCGGAGACCAGGCCTCCAGCCCTCGGCGTCGCCTGATGCCGGTGGCGGGGAGAGGACGTCGTAAGTGGTGTGCGAGAGCGAAGCGCGGAAAGAGGGCGGGGGTCCATGCTAGGCTAAAACAAACCCTAGCCGGCCGGCTCTCCCGTCTATCCTGCTCTCAAATGTTTGCTCCCTGGACAATAAACTGGACTATATCCGACTCCAGCAGGCTACGCAGTCTGCTGTTTTCACTGAGACGTGGCTCAGCGACAGAGTTCCGGATGCCGCCATTCAGCTAGACGGGCTCGCCTCGTTTCGTGCCGACAGAAATACAGCTCTCTGCGGTAAGACTCGCGGTGGTGGCTTGTGTGTTTACATCAACACGGAATGGTGCAAGAACTCTATGCTAGTCTCTAGTTACTGTTCATCGCTGTTGGAGCTTGTGACTGTTAGATGCAGACCTTTTTATCTACCACGGGAATTCACCACTGTTTGCATAACCGGGTTTACATTCCCCCAGCTAACGCTAAGGAAGCTCTGTGAACTGTATGGGGCTATGAGCGAACTGCAGAACGCTCACCCCGACGGACTGTTTATTGTCGCCGGAGATTTCAACCATGCAAATCTCAAGACAGTGCTCCCTAAATTCCATCAGTATGTGGACTTTGCAACGAGAGGCGAACGCAGCTTGATCTTGTTTACACAAACATCCCAGGCGTGCAGGGCGGAGCCCCTCCCCACCTCGGCTACTCAGACCACATCTCTGTTATGTTAATTCCAGCATACAGACCGCTCGTCAGGCGCACAAAACTGCTTCAGAAGCAGGTGAAAACCTGGCCAGCAGGAGCCATCTCTGCTCTTCAGGACTGTTTTGAGTGTACTGACTGGCACATGTTCAGGGAGGCTGCAACATATGGCGATTCTACCAACTTGGAGGAATACACAGCATCAGTGACCAGCTACATCAGCAAGTGCATTGATGATGTCACTTTCTCCAAGACCATCACCACACGCTCCAACCAGAAGCCGTGGATGACTGCGGAGGTGCGCACGCTGCTGAGGTCCCGAGACTCCGCCTTCAGAGCAGGCGATAAGGCAGCCCTAAGAACAGCTAGGGCCAAACTGTCACGGGCAATCAGAAAGGCAAAGCGCGCACACGCCCAGAGAATCCACAGTCACTTCCAGGACAGCGGTGACACCACCATCATCCCCATGCCAAAGAAGTCTTCAGTGTCCTGCCTCAACGACTACCGTCCCGTCACACTTACACCCATCATCATGAAGTGCTTCGAGAGGCTCGTCATGAGGCAGATTAAGACCCAGCTGCCCCCCTCACTAGACCCACTGCAGTTTGCGTATCGTTCAAACCGTTCAACGGACGATGCCATCACCACAACCCTCCATCTGGCCCTCACCCACCTAGACAATAAGGACTCATACGTTCGAATGCTGTTCATAGATTTCAGCTCAGCATTCAACACAATCATTCCCCAGCACCTGATTGGAAAGCTGAACCTGCTGGGCCTGGACACCTCCCTCTGCAACTGGATCCTGGACTTCCTGACTGGGAGACCTCAGTCAGTCCGGATCGGGAACAGCATCTCCACCACCACCACACTGAGCACTGGGGCCCCCAGGGCTGTGTGCTCAGTCCACTGCTGTTCACTCTGCTGACTCATGACTGTGCAGCAATGCACAGCTCGAATCACATCATCAAGTTCGCCGATGACCACGACCGTGGTGGGTCTCATCAGCAAGAACAACGAGTCAGCATACAGAGAGGAGGTGCAGCGGCTGACAAACTGGTGTAGAGCCAACAACCTGTCCCTGAATGTCGACAAAACAAAAGAGATGGTTGTTGACTTTAGGAGAGCACAAGGTGAACACACTCCGCTGAACATCGACGGCTCCTCTGTGGAGATCGTCAAGAGCACCAAATTCCTTGGTGTTCACCTGGCGGAGAACCTCACCTGGTCCCTCAACACCAGCTCTATCACCAAGAAAGCCCTGCAGCGTCTCTACTTTCTTCGAAGGCTGAGGAAAGCACATCTCCCAACCCCCATCCTCACTACATTCTATAGAGGGACTATTGAGAGCATCCTGAGCAGCTGCATCACTGCCTGGTTTGGGACTTGCACCGTTTGGACCGCAAAGCCCTGCAGAGGATAGTGAGGACAGCTGAGAAGATCATTGGGGTCTCTCTTCCCTCCATCAAAGACATTTACAAAAAACACTGTATCCATAAAGCAACCAGCATTGTGGACGACCCCACACACCCCTCACACAAACTCTTTACCCTCCTCCCGTCTGGCAAGAGGTACCGAAGCATTCGGGCCCTCACGGCCAGACTGTGTAACAGCTTCTTCCCCAAGCCATCAGACTTCTCAATACTCAGAGACTGGTTTGACACACACGTGTCCTGAGTTGCACTTTAATAACTGTCACTTTATAACTGTCTGCTACCTCAATAACTGCTATGTGCATAGAACATTATCTCATAGTATGTTATGTTTACATTTTAGAAACTGTCATCTTTTTGCACTACTGAGTACTGGTCAGGCTGCACTGTCTATTGTCCTGTTCATTGTCAGTAATTTGTTGTACTGTCCTGTACTTTTTGCACATGTTTGTACGTGCACTTTATATAGGTATATATAGGTAGTTTATATAGGTATTTTATTTCGTTGTGTAGTCTCATGTGGTCCTATGTTGGTCCTTTGTTGTTTTTATGTAGCACCATGGTCCTGGAGGAACGTTGTCTCTGTGTTTTGCTGTGTACTGTACTAACTGTATATGGTTGAAACGACAATAAAAACCACTTGACTTGACTTGACTTGATAGTCACTTTGATAGCGTTGTTAAAAATTACAACCTTCACATTGCAATCCTTCAAAGGCAAAGGGAAGTTTTCAGAATTGGTGTCCAGCAACAGAACACAAGGACAATTGCGTTTCAGACTCTACGTGCAGCGGGGATTTTCCGCATGCGCAGAGACACGATTTAAGCATTTTCATACGTTTCAGAGTGGACGGACCAACTTTTGGAAACCACTTGAAAACGTTAGTGTGGACAGAGAGCGTTTTGAAAAGAAAACGCCATTTTCAGATGTATCCGGATAAATGTAGACGTAGCCTTAGGGTACAGATAAAGTGAAAAAGTAGCTGGAATGCAGTGTGAGTTCTTATGAGGAGAAGACCATGAAAGATGGAGGAGAGGACAGAGAAGGTCAGATATGTGCCAGGACAAAGAGAGAGAGTGAGAGAGTCACAGAGAGATTAAAAAGGAACTCCAACACAGAGGGGGTTTCAGCCTGCACAGAGCTAAAATGAATGAGAGTGTGTCGGGCAGCATGTGCGGCCTGAGTGATCTTTACAGCAACAAGTGTTCCCTTCAGATGCAAAATTGATTATGAAAAACATCAAAGAGCTTCTGAGTAAATGTTGGTTATTTTAACATAAGCACATGAAAACTCTCTCCCTCTCTCTCTCATTAGATGGCAGGACCTGCATTACTATTTGCACATTTCACTGTTCAGACTAATGAGAAAATTAATGAGCACGAGATCCACCTCTAGCTTCAAACACACAAATACACATGTGCACACCTGTGAACACACCCACATGCTCTCTCCCACTTATATGATTATATAGCTCACTGTTAAGACCCTTAAATGAACAAATCTGACCATCTCCTTTTTCTATGTTTGAAAACTGTGAAAAACTCACTGCTGTTCTCTTACGAGAGGTTCTCTCGTATTGCGCAAGCTAGCTTACGCTACGGGAAAGATTCATCTTTTCTGAGATATTGAAGCCAAAAAATTATCCTTAATTTTGTATCATTTGTCAACGCAGTGCAGCAACTGCAGACCTTGAGCGGGCTAGCTAGCGAGCTCACTGGTTGCTCTGCGGCAACTGCGGCAGCCTATAGACGAACTTGAGCGAACTTCGCGTCCAATGAGAGGCGTCACGCGCTACTGCATCAAAGCCCGCCAAAATGGGCGTGGCTAGAGTGCATATAAGCGTAGTTCGTAGGCTGGAACCCTGATTTTCATCTCTTCAGCGAAGCTCTTCGCATCTCTGAACTGGAAGCCGCGTCGCCGTTCGAGGGGCATCTAGCAAGCTTGGACAGTGCTCGAAGAAGCCGGCCGTCTCCGCCACCTTCAGCCATCCTGCGAGCTACGCCATCCGGCGACGTATCCTTTTTTAGAGCAAGCCAGTTCTTAACGAACTTCACAAAAGAGCAACGAGCGTCTTTTTTAAGATGTCTCGCACCACTTGCGCTTCATGCCGCGCCCCTCTCGGCGCCGGAGACTGCCACATCATCTGCGCTCTCTGCCTGGGACTGGGGCATGCAGAGCTCGCCCTCGCTGAAGGCGGATGCGACCTCTGCGAGGAGCTTCCCGATGTCGACCCTGCGGGCTCGACTCGAAGCGCTCAGAACCGAAGCCGCCGCGCTGCCTTCCGTTCCGCCGCGCAGGAAAAAAGCGCCGCTCCCAAAGGCTGCCAGAACCGGTGATAGAAGCGCCGGAGCCTCTCCCTCGAGCATCGCTCTCACCCTCCCCGCCCCCCCGGGACGCGCAGTTGCCGCCCAGCGGCCGCACTGTGGCCATCTCGGAGGACGAGGCGGAGGATAAGGGCTGTTCCATCATGGCTTCGGACAGCGAGGACTGGTCAGGCTCCCACGCCTCCTCCTTGGCCCAGGAATCCAGCAGGACCCGTGCCGGAGTCGAAGGAGAACTAACACACCTCCTCACACAGGCCGTCGACCGCCTTGGGCTCGAATGGTCACCGCCCCCTGAGCAGGCTCCCAACAGACTCGACGGCTGCTTTCTTCAGAGCGGTCGCCGCGCAACACCCGCGGCCCAGGCCGCTCCCTTCCTGCCGGAACTCCACACTGAGCTTGCAAAGTCGTGAAACGCGCCTTTCTCAGCCAGGATCCGTTCCCACGTCTCCACCCCTCTCGCTTCGGTGGACGGCGCCACCGAGAAGGGCTACTCCTCCATCCCCCTGGTCGAGGATTCGGTAGCAGCACACCTTTGCCTGCCCTCCGCGAGATGGCGGTCTAAGCCAATGCTCCCGTCTAAGGCCTGCAGAGCGACTTCCGCCTATGTTGGCCGTGCCTATTCCGCCGCCGGCCAAGCCGCATCTGCTCTGCACTCCATGGCCGTCTTACAGGTCCTCCAAGCGGACCTTCTTCGGGAGTGGGATGAGAAAGGCAGGCACCCAGAGGCTGTTACAGATCTAAGAAGCGCGACAGACCTCGCCCTTCGCGCCACCAAAGCTGCAGCCCAAGCTCTAGGGAAGTGCATGGCCTAGCTGACTGTGACCAAGAGACACCTGTGGCTAACGCTAGCCGACATGGTAGAAGCAGAGCGCTCCACGTTCCTCAACGCACCGCTCTCTCCGACCGGTCTCTTCGGCTCCGCGGTGAGTGGCATTGTTGACCGCTTTTCAGAAGTCCAGAAAGCCACCCAAGCCATGAACCTCTTCCTGCCGCGTCGCACTAGCTCCTCTGCAGGCCGCCCACGTGACCAGCCTCCTGCACGAGCCTCTTCACAGCGCCCAGCTCAACAAAGTCAGACTTCTCAGCGTCGACAGGGCGGCCGCCCTCGATCGCGCTCAGACAGCCGCCGCAGACCGCCAACCCCCGCGGACCTCGGTCTAAGGTTGCGCTGAAATCTGAGCAACCGAAGTCCTCCTAGTCTTGTTGAAAAAACGACGGCTCAGTCCCGCCGCGGCGGACAACCGTCAAAGCTTCGCCCCTGTCAGTCCCCTCTCTCAGGCTACTACAGTGGTGGATTCAGCAGCCAACAAGCGGTGATACTGCCCGCTTGCCTGCACTCAAACGCCGTTTTCACGGCGACCCAAAGAAATCTTGTAAAGAGCAAACATGCCTTATGTGTAGAAAATGTGCCCACAATCCAGTGTTCACCTCTACACACAAGCATTACACTTCCCGTGTCCCGATCAGAGCCCACTCACATAAAGCGGACACAGCCCGCTCGAGTGTTAGGGTCAATAAACGCGCTCACGAATACGTGCGCGCGCCCATTCTCAGCCCGCTCTGTCACACGGCCAGCAAACACTTCTCTGTATGTAAGTCCCGTGCCCGTGACTATGCTCGCGCATCACTTAACAGATGTGACTCTTTCCCCATTCACCTCAATCGGGAAGTCACTCACAGAACAGCCTGTCCCTGCTGTCTGCGAGCCGTCATGCATAAGCACAGTAAGCGCGCTCACACATTCTGTTCAGCGCACTGTGTGCAGCAATCAGGGCGATTTGGCCATTCACCCTCTAGCGTTACGCTTCAAAGCATGGGAAGCTATCCCAGGGATATCCAAATGGGTGTTAAGCACAATAAAACAGGGCTATTTTCTACAGTTCGATCGCCGCCCTCCCGCTTCAGAGCTGGCTCGAAACTATTGTGAACACGGAAGCAGCCTGCATGCTTCATTCAGAAATAGCAAACCTTCTGTGCAAAAGGGCCATAGAGAAAGTGCCGCCTTCGCTGAGCGAGTCGGGGTTTTACAGCCGTTATTTTCTTGTTCCCAAGAAAGACGGCGGCCTCAGACCAATATTAGATCTCAAGGGTTTGAACAAGGTGCTTGCAAAAAGACAGTTCAAAATGCTTACAATCAGGAAACTCCTCGCGCATATGGGTCAGGGGACTGGTTTATCTCTCTCGATCTGAAAGATGCCTACTTTCAGATTCAGATAAATCCCGTCACAGGCCATTCTTGAGATTCGCCGACGGCCAGGTTTATCAATACACCGTCCTTCCGTTCGGCCTGTCTTTAGCACCCCGTACTTTCACGAAGTGCATGGATGCGGCGCTCGCACCCCTGCGGAGTCAGGGTTTGCGAATTCTGAACTATTTGGACGACTGGCTGATTATTGCACAGTCACATACGGAGCTTCTGTCTCACAGAACAGTTCTCCTCAGCCATCTGAACAGTTTGGGTCTTGCAGTCAATTGGACCAAGAGCTTACTACAGCCCAGTCAGGCAATTTCCTTCCTTGGAATAGAACTAGACTCCGTGACAATGATGGCTCGCTTATCTACACAGCGCGCGCGCTGTGTTCAGCGACTAGCCGCGTCCTTTCAGATGAACAGCCTCACGCCTCTGAAAAAATTTCATAGAGTGCTAGGTTACATGGCCTCAGCCGCAGCAGTACTTCAGCTGGGTTTACTGCGCATGCGCCCGCTTCAGCATTGGCTAAACACCCGCGTCTCGCCGGGCTTGGGCCACAGGCGCCAGCCGATCAAGGTGACTCAGACCTGTATTTCAGCTCTGCAGCCCTGGACAGTGGCCGAATGGTATCAGCGGGGAGTGACGATGGGAGCTGTATCTCGCCGAAAAGTCATCTCAACAGACGGCGTCCAACACGGGTTGGGGCGCGGTCTCGCGAGGGCTCTCCGGTTTTTGGCCTATGGTCAGTTCAGGAAAAGCCCCTTCACATAAATTGTCTGGAAATGATAGCGGTCAAGTACGCGCTTGTGCGCTTTCTCCCGGTCATTCAGGGTCACCACGTCCTGGTCCATTCGGACAACAGATCTGTGGTATCCTACCTAAACCATCAGGGCGGTGTCAGATCCAGGAACCTCTTCCATCTGACGAAACGCATACTGAGTTGGTCCCAGTGCCACCTGCGCTCGCTGAGGGCGACGCGACGTGCCAGGCCACCTGAACGACGGCCCAGACAGACTGTCCAGAGACAATATTCCTCCAGGGGAATGGTCCCTGCACGCTCAAACAGTCCAGAAGTTATGGCGCATATTCGGCAGAGCAGAGATAGACCTCGTTAGCGTCAGAAGAGACCTCTCACTGCCCAATATTTTTCTCGAGCGAGGACGCAGCTGGCCCAGGACTGGCCCAACCGCCCGCTTTACGCCTTCCCTCCCGTCTCGCTATTGCCACAGGTAATGCAGAGGATCAGGGAAACGCGTCACTCGGTGCTCCTCATAGCCCCGCGTTGGGAGAATCAGACATGGTTCCCGGAGCTTACGCAGCTGTCACTGACAGCGCCGTGGCCCATCCCAGTGAGAGCAGATCTCCTCTCTCATGCTCGCGGCACGATCTGGCATCCCCACCCAGAGCGCTGGGCGCTGCACGCGTGGGTGATCAACGACTACCTGCCAGAAGGGGTAATAAACACCATCATACACGCTAGAGCCCCTTCCACGAGAAGACTCTATGTGTCAAAATGGTCTGTGTTTTCAAAATGGTGCACCGACAGAGACCTGGACCCACGGACATGTGGGGTGTCGTCGCTGCTCGTGTATTTACAAGAGCTGCTGGATAAGGGCAGATCCCCATCCACGCTTAAAGTGTATGTGGCGGCCGTCACGGCGTTCGCTGAACCCCTGCACAGCCAGTCACTGGGAAAAAACGAGCTGGTCATCCGCTTCCTCAAGGGAGCTAGAAGTATGAACCCCCCGCGCCCCCCATCGGTTCCTATCTGGGATCTTTCTATAGTTCTCAAAACTATGAAAGCCCCCCCTTTCGAACCGCTTCAATCCGTGGATTTGAAATACCTTTCACTCAAAACCGTTTTCTGACTGCCCTGTCATCAGTCAAACGTGTGGGAGACCTTCACGCGCTGTCTGTCAGCGCTGCGTGTCTTGAGTTCGGACCAAGTGACTCCAAGGTCATTATAAAGCCTAGACACGGCTATGTTCCCAAGGTGATCGGTACTCCTTTCAGAGCACAGGTCATTTCCCTATCGGTGCTGCCAGCATCCGATAGCGAACGCGACGCCAATCTCCTTTGCCCAGTCAGAGCACTGAGATTGTATACTGCACGCTCCGCCTCTTTCAGACGCTCTGAGCAGCTTTTCGTTTCGTTCGGAGGGCGCACCAAAGGTCCCGCCGCCTCGAAACAGACACTGTCTAGATGGATAGTGGACGCTATTGCTGCCGCATACGCGTCAAAAGACCTTGGGCATTAGGGCTCACTCCACTAGATGCATGGCCTCATCGTGGGCATGGTCCAGCGGGATTTCCATTCACGACATATGTGTGGCAGCGGGCTGGGCTTCCCCCTCCACCTTTGTCAGATTTTACAATCTGGAAGTGCCCGCCCTGCAGGCAAAACTACTAGCGGTTTAATACGCTACAGCTCCCCTGGTGAGCTGCACTGATGGGACTCATTCCACACAGACCGGCACCGCCACTCTGTCGTTCCCTTCCCACTATGTGTTTATGTATTACACACACACTGGCCCGCACTCTTGCCGGCCAAATATTATTTCCCCACTCACAAGGGCTCCCCGGGTCCCCCACCCCGGGGCTCATGCAGTGGATGCTTGGCGCGACGGCGTTGACAATGGGTTCCGTGAGCGTAGCTAGCTTACGTAATACTGAGAGAACCTCTCGTAAGAGAACAAATCGGTTACCTAACTTAACCTCGGTTCTCTCTAGATGAGGGAACGAGTATTGCGTAGCCGGCCGTGCTTCAGCGCCACGGCGACTTTCAGCTTCATTCAATGAAAACCAGGGTTCCAGCCTCACGAACTACGCTTATATGCACTCTAGCCACGCCCATTTTGGCGGGCTTTGATGCAGTAAGCGCGCGGACGCATCTCATTGGACGCGAGTTCGCCCAAGTTCGTCTATAGGCTGCAGCAGTTGCCGCAGAGCAACCAATGAGCTCGCTAGCTAGCCCGCTCAAGGTTGCTGCACTGCGTTGACAAATGATACAAAATTAAGGATAATTTTTTGGCTTCAATATCTCAGAAAAGATGAATCTTTCCCGTAGCGTAAGCTAGCTTACGCAATACTCGTTCCCTCATCTAGAGAGAACCGAGGTTACGTTAGGTAACCGATTCGTTTTATAGCATCAACACTCTTGTGCACTGAATATCTGTGTACAAATGTGGGGAATTTAGTGCATGAAAAGTGGGTTAGTATTCAGTTCAGTTATGACAACTCTAAGAATTATTTAGCATCCATGGCTCAATGCTAAGGATTTTTTTTCTACTGGCAAGGTCGGGCCAGTGGTTCAGATTTTTACTGGTCCTGCAAGAATTTCCACTGGCCCCAAAACAAAAATGAAAATAGCTGTTTTTACCATCATCGGCAGTTTTGGGTAACATTACCTTTAAAATTAACTTGTTAGAATACTGTGTGACTCCTTAAAAAAATACTTCATTAATTAAAAAGTAAATGTTTATGGAAAGAAAAGTATTACATTACATTTGCGTTATTGTTGCATTACTTTTTTCTCACAGCCACTTTCTCATCTGCTATGCTATGCATTCCATATAAATAAGCCATGCATTGCATGCAATGATGAAACAATATTTTTCACTCAGTGCACGCTTGTTTTGAGGTGATCCATGGTATGTACAGACACCACTGGTTGATCACATACAAATTCAAAAGGCAATGTTTACTTGTTTATTATTTTAAAAAATTACAATCTTTTTAGAAACTAAGACATTTTCTCTGCATACAGAATCGATATAGAGCTTTGCTCAGAGCCACTGATACAGAGTCAGCTTTTCTCATCTCATTCTCCCAGATACAGGGAGCTGTAACACGGAGCCGTTCGGCTGCATAAGTCAGTGAATTGAATGAGTATTTTACCCTGTGTATCATGTCATGGCTAGTGGAAGGCTAGTCTTATTATCCCTCTGCCAAAACGCATTTACTGATTTTTTAATGCAGTGTGTATTAACACCTGTTGACCTCATATTACACTAAAGTAACTCAATTATTATGGTCTAAAATAATAAATATTGTGTTACTTTGTAAAAAAAGTAATCTGATTATATAACGTGCATTACTTGTAACGTGTTACCCACAACACTGATCATGGTGGTGTCAGGAGCACAACCTCTCCCTCAATGTCAGCAAGACCAAGGAGCTTATGGTGGACTTCAGGAGAAAAGACAGGGAACACAGCCCCATCACCATCAATGGAGCACCAGTGGAGAGAGTCAGTAGCTTCAAGTTCCTCGGTGTCCACATCACTGAGGAACTCACATGGTCTTTCCACACTGAGGCCATTGTGAAGAAGGATCAGCAGCGCCTCTTCTTCCTGAGACAGCTGAGAAAATTTGGAATGAACTACTACATCCTCACACGGTTCTACACCAGCACAGTAGAGAGCATCCTGACTGGCTGCCTCGGCGCCTTTCCGTTTCACGAGGGGGGCGCTGAACCTCTGTACATTTCACGCATAATAATAAAGCGGCTGAGAAATTACTCAAGGTGGTTACTCGGGCTATGGCCAGACTACAGCAAGACTAGCCACGCAAACAAGAGACAGCAAGAAAAAGGGAACGCTATATTAGTCCCTTCCTTTCTTTGATGACTTCCATGACGAGCTTTCTCACTCATGGAGGAACCCATATACTTACCATGTTCACGTACCCTCGACGTCTTTATACTTGACTATCGTGGGTGCTGAGACATGTGGCTCCTTCACGACTCCGGGGCATCCGCATTCTGAATTACATAGACGACTGGCTGATATTAGCACAGCTCCAAGAACTGGCAGTTCAGCACAGGGATATTGTCTTAGCTCATCTGATTTCTCAGTGTCTGAGACTCAACGTCAAAGAGCGTTCTCTCTCCCACCCGGGGAATCACCTATCTGGGGTTATATGGAATTCAATCACGATGTGGGCACAGTTGTCTCCCGCTCGTATCACGTCCATTCAGAACACCCTGAGCAAACTCAGGCTAGGTCAATGTTGCACTGTTCACCAGTATCAACAAATACTAGGTCTCATGGCGTCTGCGTCCACGGTGATCCCTTTGGGCCTGCTCCATATGAGACCGTTTCATTTGTGGCTAAAAGCCAGGGGATTTCATCCAAGGGCCAGTCCCCTAGGGCTAATAAGGGTTACGCGCCGCATGCTTCGTTCCCTTGCTATGTGGTTCAGTCCGGTTCCTTACCATGGGTCCCACTCTAGGTGCGTCTCGTCATCGCAGGCTGCTAATGACAGACGCCTCCCTGACAGGCTGGGTAGTGGTCTTAAGTGGTCGTCCAGCTCAAGGGGATGGGAGGGTCGTCAGCTCGGTTGTCACAGTAACTGTCTCGAGTTGATGGCGGTATTTCTGGCCCTGAAATACTTCCTCCAGAGGCTAACATGTCTTGGTGCGGGAGGGCAATACAGCGGTAGTCTCTTACATAAACCATCAAGGAGGTCCACGTTCACGTCAGCTAAATTTCTGGCACGTCGGATTCTCCTTGGGGCCCAGGGCAAGCCCCTGTAACTCTGGGCAGTTTATATCCCGGGATGCCCATAGGTGGGAGCAGATTTACTGTCCAGACAGAAAATACCGACGAGGGAGTGGAAACTCCACCCCTAGATAGTGGAACAAATCTGGGTGAGATTTTACAGGGTAGAAGAGGACCTCTTCGCCTCTATGAACAGCGCAATGTCTCCTCTACTTCTCCCTGAGTCACGCATCCCCCAGGGTCTGGACGTGATGGCGCATACATGGCCCTGAATGCGTCTGTATGCATTTCCCCGGTTTCTCTGCTCCCGGGAGTCTTCGCCAGAGTTCGCCAGCAAGGGTCTTGCCTCTTACAGATAGCGCTGGCCGAACAGGGTATGGTTCTTGCAGCTAATATCTCTCCTCGACGGCTCGCCTTGGGCGATTCCGGACAGGAGGGACATTCTGTCTCAGGTGCAGGGGACGATATTTCATCCCCGGCCTGAATTGTGGAAACTTCATGTTTGGCCCCTGAAGGGTACCAACTGAGGGACACAGGGCTGTCTCCTGAGGTTATCGAGACCATTCTTAGTGCTAGGGCTCCCTCTATCAGAAGTGGGTGTCTACGAAAATTAGTGCAGTTCACATGGTGCAGATCCAGTTAACTGCCAAATTGTTTCAGTTCTGGACTTTCTGCAGGAAAAACTGTCAGCAGGTATATGCCCCGCTACTCTCAGGGTTTATGTGGCCGCCATTTCGGCTTGCCACGCCTTGATGGACGGGGTGCCTTTGGGGAGGCATCCTCTACTCTCTCGCTTCATTCGTGGAGCCATGTGACTGAGACCTCCTGTTAGGACCAGAACTCCTTCATGGGACTTAGCAATAGTCCTGGAGGGTCTGGTTGAGACCCCCTTTTGAACCTCTAGAGTCAGCGTCTGACAGACTTCTGACTCTCAAGATGGTCTTTGTTATGGCGACTACCTCTCTTAAGAGGATTGGGGATCTACAGGCTCTGTCTGTTTTGCCGGCCTGTTTAGAATTTGCCCCAGGTATGGCCAAAGCTATTCTGCATCCTCATCCTGACTACCTTTCTAAGGTGCCTTTTTCGACTACGTCCTGTCACTCTGGAAGCCTTCTGCTCCCCGCCGTTTTTAACGCCGGAGCAGGAAAGACTTCACGGACTCTGCCCAGTCCGTGCCCTTCAGACTTATGTCCACCGCACTAGCCAGTGGCGTAAGTCAGGGCAATTATTTGTCTGCTATGGGCGGCCGCTACCAAGCAGACTGTCACATTGGGTGAGGGATGCTATTGCCCTGGCCTATGAGGCGCACAGTCAGGCTTTGCCAGTAGGTGTCAGGGCTCACTCAACAAGAGGGGCCTCCTCTAAAGCCTTGGCTAGAGGGGTCCCTCTGCAGCAGGTTTGTGATGCGGCAGGCTGGTCCTCTCCGCACACATTCATCAGATTTTATAGTTTGGATTTTCATGCTACTCCGGGCTCTTAAAGCCTTGAGTCGACATCTCAAGCTCATGCCTGAATAAGTTTGTGACGCGGCAGGCTGGTCCTCTCCGTGCACATTCGTCCGTTTTTATGGCAGGCTCATGCCTTAACAAGTTCGTGATGCGGCTGGCTGGTCCTCACCGCACACATTCATCGAACTTTATGGGTTAGATGTTTTTGTTACTCCGGACTCTTACATCCTTGAGTCGACATCTCAAGCTCACGTCTGAACAAGTTTGTGATGCAGCAGGCTGGTCCTCTCCGCACACATTCGTCAAATTTTATGGTTTAAATGTTTATGCTACTCTGGGCTCTTACGTCCTTGAGTCGACATCTCAAGCTCATGTCTGAGACCTCTCGCATTCTTTTGAGCACACTTCACAACCGTAGGGGTCTGGACAGCCCCAGTGCGGCGGCTTGGGTATTGCGTTCCCAAAAGCGCTTAGCAAAGCGCAGCATCATAGTGAAGCTTTTTGTAAAGGGAACGTCTCTGGTTACATCCCGGAACGAGATGCTGCACTTCTTTGCCGCACTGGGACGTCCCAGGACTGCTCTTCAGAAAAGATATCTGACGACACGCTGGTGACGCGTCTATTTATAGCCTGGCCACAGGTGCATCTAATGATCTCACCAGCCGAGGCTATAAATTCCAGTCAATGTTCATTGACGTGTTACACACATATTCATAGCTGGTCACAATGCAGGATTGTTCCCAAAAGCGCTTAGCAAAGCGCAGCATCTCGTTTCGCTTTTTTCAGGGAACAAGGGTTACACATGTAACCCGAGACGTTTCTCTCTTCTTACTGCTTTTATCCAGCACTGTATGTATCTTTTTTTGCAAAGCTGTGAAAGCATAATCGTTGATATTTTTGCTGTTGAGGCAAACGGGTAAGCAAAATTTTATTTGCTGTGGTACCCCATTCACCGGCAGTCAAGTTTAGCCAACTATGATGACTTCCAGTTTTGCGAACGCGGGCGTGTGAAAAGAGTCCATGTAATAAATGTATAAATCCAGGAGAGAAGAGACTGTTTACTAAATATGCTACTGAATTGATTGTGACGTATAATCTATAGTAGATATAAGACCTAAGAGAGCTTTGAGAGCTAAATATAATCGTGTTCGCTCATCTCCGAGTCCTTGGTTAGAAAGCTTTGTTTGCTCTGTGTAATTTTTGTGCTCTCTCGTCTGCTTGCATTAATATTAGAAATCCAGCACTACCCAATCGGGCAAGTGAAAGTTCTAGCAAATGGCTGAATCTCTCTCACACTGGCCCTGGGCCATTGGGCAGTCCTTATTGTTGAGCCCTGAGCATCTTAACCCTTAAATGCATACCTTGGGTCTTAAAGGAATAGTTTACCCAAAAATGTAAATTCTCTGTAACTGTAACTGCATGCATTTGTTTGGACATTTTCTTTTAACAAGAATGATATTAGCTCAGCAGGACATTCTAAATTCTAAATTGGGCTTGCCCTTATGAAAGTTTACAATTGTTCTACCATTATTTAAAAGTGGCAGTATGTAAAAAGAAATAATGCCATACCCACAGGTAAGACTATAGGTGGCTCCTCATTACTGTGGTTAGGTTAATGTAGATTATTTATGACATTTTTCACAGTTATAAAATGAAATAATAAAAACAAAGTCCAGTAGATTGGCCCTGATAAATTTATTATGAATCTATAACATTATACCAGTTAGTGTTACTGCAGTAAAAAACTAAGTTTTAATAAGGGGGATAATGTTTTGAAAAGCCTTGTATTTGACGCAGATGCATGCATGGCAGAGTGTTGTCTCCTATTTACCTAGTCAGTGCTGTTTACAATGTCGAGGCTGTCGAGCAGTTTGAGAGGTTTGACTTCATAGCACTTTCAAGTCAAACATTCTCTGCAAAATTCAAATAGGTCACATAAGTTTGAGGTCTCCACTGGGATATCGATGAAGCCTGATGGACTTACCCATATTTTCAATGCAAGAAAACCCCTGAAAACATCCCCAGCCACAGTGGCTAGTAAGAGTGATAGGAGTTACCTGCCACTGTCGTGTTCTACTCGCATTTTGCAGGCAGGTGTTATTGTTAAGCCCTATTTGAAATTGAATTGAGAGAAAGAGATATGTTTATGGCATGTTATACTGCTCAATTTGTTTGTCCCATACACAGTTTATCTTTGAGTGTAAACTGAAAGAAGACATTCTGCTTTTGACAGACTACATGTGCAGCTTGGCAGTTGAATGTGATAATATTGCTTGTTGTGATAATTCTGCTCAAGTCAAGTCCAACAGTGGCTCTGAAAAGAGAGAAATGAATTGAAGCTGCCACATATGTTTGTACTGTAGGTAAAGGAGAACTCAGGCACAAAAGCAAATATAAGTGAGGCACTGAGATAAAAAGAATAAACAGAATAAGATGCAGGAGAGAGAGAGAGAGAGAGAGAGAGAGAGAGAGAGACTTTTGACTTTTAAGGTCTCTTTATTACAAAAAGGTTAAAACAATAAGAATAATAAATAAATAATCACACAATTATGAGTGTAGTTTTACAAGCAGCATTTCTCAAATATAAATTTACAAACAGTCATCAGGGTCAACTTCACATATACACTGGTTTACTCTCCATTTATATTTGAACATTTGTAGGTCTTCGCTTGCCCAAATAAATAGTTTAGTCAAACATGACTCTCCATTCTACTTCTGCTATACTTGGGCCCATAAATAAACCTTTCAGGTGTAAAAACTTCCCCCAGTGTTTGACACCACTCTTCTACTTTATAAAATGATGGTTGTAATCTCGCACAATTAAGAAATAGGAGAAAGACAGTTTCTTGTACTCCACAAAAAGTACAACCCTCCCCGACCTGTGGATCAAGGTGTGCTCTTTTTGTGGCTATTATACCATGCACAATCCTCTATTGCAGGTCTCCAGTTCTTTTCTCAATAGGAGGTTTGTACAAGGTCCTCCAGCAGCCTTTAGGGGAAGCACTTGACCCAAAGATCTCCTGCCATTTAGACTCTGTCACACTCTGAAGCTGAAGAAGATGTGACACCTTTACACAAAGTACATAAATAGAGTACTTTCCAGCATTTCTAAAAAATCCCAGCTGAGGTATCTTAAAAGAAAGCAAACCATTATCCATTTCTTGCCAATTTGTAATATCAGGTGAGAAGATAAGATCTGGGAAGACAGAAGCCTATTTCTCTCCAAAAGGTGTCTTTAAAGACAATCTATATTCTGGTGGTAAAAACTGATTTGTGTCAAAAGTCTCTCTACCACCCGAACTGATCTTATGTCCAGTTTTGAAGCCAAATTCTCAGCAGAAATCCATACTTCCTCAGAAACAAAATTACCAATTTTGGTAATATTTGCAGTCCACAATGCTTTTCTGAGGGATACTGAATTGAAAAGATCTAAATCCAGTGCAGAATTAAAAAACAGTGGTTCTTCTCTCAGCCATAGTCCCTTCACACCATTTTACTCCCGAGAGAAACTGAAAAATGTCCATGATTTTAACATTGATCTATAAAAAAATGTCAGACCTGACAGGTCTAGTTTTTCAGTATCCATAAGAAACAAGTGGTGGTCAAATCCCATGTTGCCCGCTCTCTTCAGGAGGGCACAGGCTATCCCAGCCCAACTTACATCCTCCCAATATAAGAGTCTCTGAGCCGCCTGGAGTCTAAAAGCTCTGACTCTGGATCTGATGTCGACTAGTCCCTATCCTCCTTCCTGAATTATCAGATAAAGCACTGGTGCTTTAACGAGCAGAAGTCCACCAGGTACTGTTGAATTCTTCTTACTAGGCCATCTGGAGGCTCTAGAACCATCATTTTGTGCCACAGACACAGACCTGGTTGTTACAGACCAGGATTCTCCCCCTGTAGGACAGCTGGGGTAGCAACCATATCCAGTGAGACAACCAAGCACACACTTTTTCCACTAGACCCTCCCAATTATTTTTCCTATATTCATCTGTCCCTAAAAATACCCCTAGATATTTAAAACCTGCTCTCCCCCACTTCAAAACACCAGGTAGTGATGAACTAATAAAGTGTTGACCACACCACAGAGCATCACTTTTTTGCCAATTAACTTTGGCTGAAGACGCTTTCCCATAACAATCCAAAGCATTTTCTAGACATTGAACATCACTATAATTTCTAATTAAAACTGTGACATCGTCTGCATATGCCGAGAGCCTGATAAGGCACTTAAAATCCAAAGTATTGAGCTGTAAACCTGTTAGCTGTCAACCTACACGGCAAAGGCCCAATGGCTATACTGTAAAGTTGTCCTGAAATAGGACAACCTTGCCTAATGCCTCTGTTGACTTTTACAGGAATACTGAGGCCACCAGCTAATTTAATCATACATGTGGCCCCAGCATACAACAGTTTTATTTTGGAAATAAAATTTGCCCCAAAACCAAAAGCCTTTACGGTATCAAAAAGAAAAGTATGATCAACTCTGTCAAAAGCCTTTTCCTGGTCTAATGACAGAAAACCTATATTGGTAATGTTAAAAGAGGCAAAATCTAAAATGTCTTGTACCAAATGTAAATTATCTATTATGGATCTATTTTTTAAACAATATGACTGATCTTTATGTATAATTGTATGCAATACACCATTTACCCTATTGGCCAGACATTTAGAAAATATTTTGTAATCAGAGCCTAAAATTGCTACAGGTCTCCAGTTCTTCAAGAGAGTTAGGTCACCTATTTTTGGGAGTAGCGTTAAAACTGCCCGCTGACAACTCAAAAGGAAGAATTCCTTCCTTTGATAACATTTTTGGAGAACCTCAAAATAATCATGTCCAATAACATTCCAAAAACTCTTATAACATTCGCCAGGTAATCCATCCAATCCTGGTGTACGTCCTGAGGAGAGTCCCATAACAACAGCTGTAACCTCTTCAAAAGTGAGTTCAGTCTCTAAAGATTGTTTGTGTTCTTCTGTTAACACAGGAAGATCTTGTAGCAGTTGATTTCTACACTGTTCATCTGGGTTTTTAGCAGCATATAAACTAGAATAGAAATCCACAGCAAGTTTGCGCATCACTACTGGGTCTGAAGTGTTATGTCCATTGTCATCTTTTAATATGAACATCTGTTTTTCTTGTCCTGCTTTTCGCTTCAAGTTAAAGAAATACGATGAAAGTCCATCCATGTCTCTATTTTTTAAATTTCTTTTAAAAAGTACTTCTTACAAGAGCTCCTTTAACTTTTTCATTTAAAAAGAAGCTCAGCTGATTTGTTTTTCAGTCCACAGTTCTTGTAGATTGCCAGCAACAATATCATTCATGTTCTTTTCAATGTTCAATATCTCTTTTTCCAAACACTCTAATGTCTTTTTCAAAAAAGAGGAATGAGATGTATATTGTTGACAGTAACCTCTTATGTGCACTTTACCAACTTCCCACCTCTGAATAATACTTTCATAAAGACATGTTTCACTTTTCCAGGTTTACCAAAAAAGTTTAAAATTCTCACAAAAATGTTTGTCTTCCAAAAGTTTAACATTAAATTGCCAGTAATAACTTTCAGTTAAAGTACACTCAATAGTGATAAGTTTATGATCAGAAAGAGTTGTTGGAATGATAGATGTACTAACAATCGTATTTCTTAAATTGTGTGATATATAAAACCTGTCCAAACGTGCTCCAGAAGTGCTGCCATTGCTAACTTTCAACCATGTATACTGCCATATTGATAAATTATGCTCTCTCCACACATCTGAGAAATTAAGATTTTTTATTATATTAGCTAAACAAATAGCTGACTGTGCATGAGGTTCTTCTCCATTCCTATCTTGTATAAAATCTATAGTGCAGTTCCAATCTCCTCCTAATACAATAAAATCACCATCCTGCTGTTGTTTTAAAATGTGCTCTAGTTTGATAAAAAGCTGTACTCTGTCTGCTCCTATATTCGAGGCATAAACGTTCACAAACGGTAAATTAAAATTTCCAATTTCAGCCCTTACAATCAATAATGTCCCTGGTACCACTTCATGTTTTAATAAAATCTTTGTTTTAAGAGCAGGGGGGAAAAGCACAGCTACTCCAGCACTTAAATTAGTCCCATGACTAAGAATGCTCTTTCCTTCCCACCATAAGCCCCAATCAATCTCATTATTTTGACTGCTATGGGTTTCTTGCAAAAACACAACACCAAGATCTTTCAAACTTATAATTTCTGATAATAAACAAAATTTTCTCCCATCCCTCATTCCATTTACATTAATTGATCCCACCCGCAAGATCTCCATAAGAAATGGGAAAAGGA
Organism: Xyrauchen texanus; assembly: GCF_025860055.1. Taxonomy (NCBI): domain Eukaryota; kingdom Metazoa; phylum Chordata; class Actinopteri; order Cypriniformes; family Catostomidae; genus Xyrauchen; species Xyrauchen texanus. The sequence continues at coordinate 21,772,575 of NC_068287.1, forward strand.
AGAAAAAATAGAGAGAAAAAGAAAAGTTGTAAGCCATTAAGATTATTTCGTTTTTCCCCTCACTTTCCATGTCTTTTTGCCTTGTCTGATAACTGTGATATTTAAGACAAAACCACTTCTGTTGTGAGAGCTCGTCGTAGCTACTCACTTTCCCAGCCCATATCACAGAGGAAATACATTTATCAATATCAGGGAAGTAATTACCTATGTCAACACCAACTTTTCCTTTAGTCTTATCAAGAAATGTATTAATTTCATCAACAGTATACAGATCTTTATCAGTTCCTCTTGAGCCATCTGACCATTGATCATCATCTCTTAATCCATCATCAGTAAACCGGGATAAACTATCCATTTCATCATCTATATTTTCCTATAAGCCTTCAGCCTGTGCCACATCATTACCTTCACACACATATTCCACACCACTCTGTGTCTCACTCTTATCAATATCATCTAATAAATTCCCAGGTTTATCAGATACAGAAATGCATCCAACTTGCTCAACACTCTCAGCATTTACATTAAACTCACTCACCTCTTGCACCTTGCCCTACTCTTTGGTCCCTTCATCCTGCCCATCAATTCTTTTGTTTGTTGGTCGGTATTTATTACATCATAATGAGATGTAGGAGCAAGCTGGTCATCTTTATGTGGACACAAGAAGCGTTTATGGCCCAAGTCTCCACATTCAAAACACTTCAGGCTCTCAGTGCTGGCGTAAACCATAAAAGAATTCTCTCCGTGATTAACACAGAACGAGACTTCTAAAGTTCGCTCCTGCAAAAACATAAAGACTTGACGTCTAAAAGAAAGAATGTGCTTGAGCGCGCTGTTTTTACATCCCAGGGGAATCTTTCTGACAGGGCTTGCGATCTTTCCAAACCTCAGCAGTTCTTTTGTGATGGTCTCATCAGAAATAAACAGCGGAACATTTGAAATTATGATTTTTGTTGCTGGAGCGGATAGCGGGGGTTACTGTAACAAACGTTTCCTTCACCCATATTCCGCTCACAGTCAACTGATTTACCAGGGAGTCTTTTGTTCAACGACAGCTTTGTTCATCCGTGAGGCCGAAATTATGTTCTCAAAACCGACCTGTTCTCCTATAACTAGGAGCAGCTCTTCCACTGTCACTCCGGGCTCTGGTACTCATTTGCACCCATTACGGAGTGACAGAGTTGGCGTTCCTTGCACAGGGTTCCTTGCCATACCTGCATCTGAAAACCACGCAAGCGAAACAAAACTTTCTTGTCTAATGCATATAAGACTGTCCAGCGAGGGGAAAAACGAAAAATAATTTGGAAAAAAGTTAAAGATTATTTGAAAGCAAAAGCTTAGCAAACGCTCTCACAGCCACGCTCCACTCACTCGCCGCACATGCGCTCAGAGAGAGAGAGAGAGAGAGAGAGAGACGTTTATGAGAGATGTTCTCTGCTGTATTTCAAGAGAAATGGAGCAGATCAGAGGTTAGGCATTAAACCTGGTCTGAGGACAGTGAAGGTCATGTGATAAGAGGTGGCGGATGTGTTCTGCCAATACTCCACCATCTGTCAGAGCAGGTGAATGTTGTAGAGACCGGTATAAGTGGGACTACGATTTTCTGTATGTTCATTTGAGAGATCTGTGCCATGTCTACAGAGGAATGAGTGAGAGAGACAGTATGAGAGTATGCGTGAGAGTATATAATATAATGTTGGATGCAATCTTGTACCAGCCAAAGAGCTTCATAAATTCCGAGCATTATGGCAGACTCACCCTGGCCATAATCTTTATCAGAGTTACCCTCTAGAAAACTTTCAGAGCCATCCTGAGCATAACCAGCGCACACTTAAAGAGCTTTTTCCCTGTGGTCTGGGTGTTTTATGCTGAGTGGAATCCAAATATAACAGAACAAATTCCAGTAAGTAAAAGTAATTATAATGCTGATATTTGTTTATAAAATAATGCAAAATACAATTTCATAGACAGTAAAAATATTTTTACAGTATTGTGCCAAAGTCTTAAGCTCATAAGGTGTTTCACAAAGGCATTTGTTTTAAGATTATTATTTATATCTTCAGCTTTAGTGTGTCAATAGGAAATATAAATGTTAGACTCCCAAACATTACTTTTGCAAATAGTAAAGATTAGAATAGAATAACAGGGAGCCCTGCAACAGATGTCATGGCCCCTACAAAGCCCCCCACTGAACATTGTGTCTGTCTGAGATTACATAAAGAGACAGAAGCATTTGAGACAGCCTAAATAGATAGAAGAACTGTGGCGAATTCTCCAAGAAGCTTGGAACATCCTATCTGCCAACAAGCAAGAAAAACTGTGTCCAGGTGTACCTAGGTGAATTGGTGCTGTTTTAAAGGCAAAGGTGTCCACACCGAATATTGATTTAGCTTTTTTATGTTTACTAGACTTTGTATGACATTAAGTGATAAATGAAAACTATTTATGCCATTATTTTTGAAGACATCCTCACTATGCAACATTTTTCACAAGTGCCTAAAACTTTTTCACAGTACTGTGCAACAGGTACATTTTCTAAATTTACCATTCATTCACAGATGTGGCAAAAAGTTGATTTTAGACCATAGTTAAGCCCTAAGAGTAATGAACCTTAGAGAATGGCCTTCCACTGGCTTGTTCTGGGACTGCAGTTGATCTACACCTGGCTGAAATGGTTTGGAAGGACAAAGGAGCTTAAAGAGAAATCCAGGGAGAAGAATGCCCTTTCAGTCTCATCCATTCAAATAAAACCTCTACCCAATAAAGCTATCATACACTAAAGTCCTAAACCAATCAAATTCCCCACAGCCCACAAATTCAATACCAGTCCTTTTGAGTAATCTGTCCAATTGATCAACCAATCAGCCAGAGATTTCAACTCTCACTGGCCTATAAAAGCCCCCCACCCCCAATTGGATCCAATGAGGCATGAAAGCTCTTGGGTTCATCGCCAATAAATTCCTCATCAGACTCAGACTCCCAAAGGCCCTTCAAAATTTAAGCCAGTCAAATCTAATTATAGACTCTTCCTATCTTTCCCTCAGCCAATCAGAGTGATTCTGTCAGGTGTGGATCCTTAAAGGTATAATACAAGTTCTGTCATTATCAAGTAGCTTGAAAGCTGAATAAAATTTTTTCGGTGGAACACAAAAAGGCAAATATAGGTCTCTGCCTAAACACTGTGGGTGTTTTAAAATCTGTGGCCTTTTTCAAACTGGGATGGGCATTTCTAAACTATCCAATGAATGTAGGGAATCTCAATGTAGTAATCAAAGGGTGTTTCCAAACCAGGATTGGCGTTTCTAAACTATCCAATGAAAGTAGGGAATCTAAGTGGTTTGAAAACACCCACTGATTGGGAAAAGTAAATTTTTGTTCTGCAGAGACATAGGTCTCCAAAAAGGACCACTTCTGTCAAGATCCCATACAATCAAAAACCACAAAGAAATCACAATAAAAAGTCTAATACATCTTGTGTGCTATACTGCAATTTTTCTGAAGTTACAAGATAAATTTGTGTGGAACAGACTAAAAGTTATGTCATTACTCCCTGCTAATCTTCTCCTCTAGTAAGCTGTTAACTCAAGAATCAATGCAATCAGATAACCGATTCAGTTTGTTAAACTAAACAAGTCTCATTCATGAAACACGAACGGAACACATTTTTGTGTAAATCGTTCGTAAAGTCATTCTGATGTAAATTTTCGGATTCATGAAAGGTTGTTCATTTTCAAAATGTTAATTGTATGAACAAAATTTACACCTGCTCCCGATCATGTGTAAATTGTGTGTAAGAAATCTATAACTAATAAAAACGTAATAACTAATAATTAAATGAGTGAAGTTAACCTTAAAAAAAAATTAGGGAGGAAAACGTAATTTACAACATAAAAAGTGTAAACTTTAGTGCTTTAATTTATTTATTCAAAGTATAGTTTATTCCCTCTAATTGATAATGCCCTCTAAAATGACTGGTTGTAGAGTTTCTTTATTTGATGTGAACTGTAATTTAGATTTCACAAATTTTGAGTAGGCATCGATATATCTCGTTCAGCTGATAACATATGGTCAGTGTTAATGCTGTTAAAATTAACACATTTCACGGGCAGGTGCGTACACAACACAACAGAAAAAAAAAATAGAAAAATCCCAGCACTGTTGTAGCTTACAGGGTTTCAGTCAAAGACCTTCTTCAGGCATTCTATCAATTTCTTTGAAGATTCTTCCAGTTGCAAGGGAAGTATATCACTGTTACAGTCTTGATTTACTCAAGAAGTTTCTTCAATGATGCTGCTGATGAGCTCAGCTGAACCAGAGAAGGTTAATGGAGGTGGACACCCTCCTGTTAGAATTAAATGAAAACCTTTTTTACATTAAAGCTTCATGTCAAACTCTTTTTATTGACCTCTTGGATTTTTTAATTCACAAAAGAACATCTGATGACAGCAAAAGCATTCGATGACTGTAAGTTCCTCACTTTCTTTTTACAACTAACATGCAAGTGTTTTCTAAATCAATATTTTACAATGTGAATGCACTCTTACTTTTCTTAAACTTTATTAGGCTTGTATAATTTAGATGGCATTTTCATGGGTGTGAATGATGATAATTGTGAATGAACGTGCATGCGCACTATTTCCGACTGCTTGGAATTCACTAACACACGTTTTGCAAACAAATCTGGGGGAATGAAGCATTCGTGAATCCGGAGTAAAGTTTTTGTGAAGCTCCATTTTACTTATAAATTACTCCCAATTTACTCACATATTTACAGAAGCTTTGTGAATGAGGCCAATAACTGGATCCAGTCACAGTGGAGATTTTGATTATTTTGTGTTCAAGAGAAAAATAGCAGCATACAGGTTTGGAATGACATGAGGATGAGTAAATAATGGAGGTATTATCATTTTTAGGTGAAATATTCGTTTAACGACCCAACTCTTCTCCTGTATTCATTCAATTTTCAAATTTCTGATCTTCCAGCGTATCTGAGACAAAAGTTAGTGAGACTTTTGTAGTTTAAATGATGCATCATATATTTTTATTATAAAGTGTATTCAATACTGATATTTCATCAAAGTATGGCCCCATATGCACAGAGGTCTGGGCTAACCCCCGAATGTACACAGACCCTGGTACCGCCCCTGGTCTCTCCTCTTCGCCGGTCGCTCCACAAGTCATTCCTTATCCTATTGTCAATCTGTCATCAGAGCATTTTAAGCAGTGAACAAATACACTGCATACATAATTCACTCCTTCCTCTTCATACCTGCCATTCTCTCAACAGCTAAAGTGCAATAATGTGTATTAATGCAACACTGTTGATGTTATAATGAAGACAAAGAGTCTAACGGTTCAGGCATCAGAGATGATGGAGTAGGTTCTCCTTTCGCTGTAATAACAGCTTCCAATCTTCTGGTAAGCATTTCCACTAGATGTTGGAAGATGGCAGATGACCTATTGAAATCTCATTCACACTGGGCATACAGAAAAAAAATGGCATTTCTAGTCCAAAAAAAAAAGATAAGAAAAACACCAACAAATAAATAATAATATTTGAGCGTAACAAATTATAATGTCTGAAGAAAAAATTACAAATGCTGGATCTATCAACTTACTCAATACTGCAGGGCAGTATCTTTGAATTTTTGATTTATATATATATATATATATATATATATATATATATATATATATATATATATATATATACAGTGAGGAAAATAAGTATTTGAACACCCTGCTATTTTGCAAGTTCTCCCACTTAGAAATCATGGAGGGTCTGAAATTGTCATCGTAGGTGCATGTCCACTGTGAGAGACATAATCTAAAAAAAAATCCAGAAATCACAATGTATGATTTTTTAACTATTTATTTGTATGATACAGCTGCAAATAAGTATTTGAACACCTGAGAAAATCAATGTTAATATTTGGTACAGTAGCCTTTGTTTGCAATTACAGAGGTCAAACGTTTCCTGTAGTTTTTCACCAGGTTTGCACACACTGCAGGAGGGATTTTGGCACACTCCTCCACACAGATCTTCTCTAGATCAGTCAGGTTTCTGGGCTGTCGCTGAGAAACACGGAGTTTGAGCTCCCTCCAAAGATTCTCTATTGGGTATAGGTCTGGAGACTGGCTAGGCCACGCCAGAACCTTGATATGCTTCTTACAGAGCCACTCCTTGGTTATCCTGGCTGTGTGCTTCGGGTCATTGTCATGTTGGAAGACCCAGCCTCGACCCATCTTCAATGCTCTAACCGAGGGAAGGAGGTTGTTCCCCAAAATCTCGCAATACATGGCCCCGGTCATCCTCTCCTTAATACAGTGCAGTCGCCCTGTCCCATGTGCAGAAAAACACCCCCAAAGCATGATGCTACCACCCCCATGCTTCACAGTAGGGATGGTGTTCTTGGGATGGTACTCATCATTCTTCTTCCTCCAAACACGGTTAGTGGAATTATGACCAAAAAGTTCTATTTTGGTCTCATCTGACCACATGACTTTCTCCCATGACTCCTCTGGATCATCCAAATGGTCATTGGCAAACTTAAGACGGGCCTTGACATGTGCTGGTTTAAGCAGGGGAACCTTCCGTGCCATGCATGATTTCAAACCATGGCGTCTTAGTGTATTACCAACAGTAACCTTGGAAGCGGTGGTCCCAGCTCTTTTCAGGTCATTGACCAGCTCCTCCCGTGTAGTTCTGGGCTGATATCTCACCTTTCTTAGGATCATTGAGACCTCACGAGGTGAGATCTTGCATGGAGCCCCAGTCCGAGGGAGATTGACAGTCATGTTTAGCTTCTTCCATTTTCTAATGATTGCTCCAACAGTGGACCTTTTTTCACCAAGCTGCTTGGCAATTTCCCGTAGCCCTTTCCAGCCTTGTGGAGGTGTACAATTTTGTCTCTAGTGTCTTTGGACAGCTCTTTGGTCTTGGTCATGTTAGTAGTTGGATTCTTACTGATTGTATGGGGTGGACAGGTGTCTTTATGCACCTAATGACCTCAAATAGGTGCATCTAATTTAGGATAATAAATGGAGTGGAGGTGGACATTTTAAAGGCAGACTAACAGGTCTTTGAGGGTCAGAATTCTAGCTGATAGACAGGTGTTCAAATACTTATTTGCAGCTGTATCATACAAATAAATAGTTAAAAAATCATACATTGTGATTTCTGGATTTTTTTTTAGATTATGTCTCTCACAGTGCACATGCACCTACGATGACAATTTTAGACCCCTCCATGTTTTCTAAGTGGGAGAACTTGCAAAATAGCAGGGTGTTCAAGTACTTATTTTCCTCACTGTAAATCAAAAAATTCAAAGATATATATAATTTGACTATTATTTAATATTAATAATATTGCAATGCACAGTGAATTTTTGTTTGTTTGTTTGTTTGTTTTTGATGGTTATCACTTTCACTTTCAATCTTTATTGTGCTTGGGAGGCATTTCAGTTGGTAGACAGTAGCCAATAACACAAAAAAACTAACATCAAACAAAACAAAAATTATCTTATGGTCTATTTCTAAAAGTAGGCCTAACTGCTAGAGAGACAACAAACTCTTGCCATCCAATCAGACGATCAAATTTACAGTCAGTTTAAATTTACCATACACAAATTATTTGTTTACAAGAAGATGAAAGAGCGGGCTTCTAGAGAGAAAATATGCGGTTATCAGTAAACTTAAGACGCTTTACTTTAGATGATTGTCTAACGATGTGTGAATGCGAGCACAGATTACAGGAAAGCACTTGCAGTGTGAATGAACAAATTTTGCAGTCCCAGAACCGTTTCCGGAACAACTTTTCCCAGGATCTCTGTGTGAAAGGGGCTCTAGACTCAAGAGCATCAGTGTGGACAGGCGCTGATGATGGGCGATGTGGCCTGGCCCACAGTCAGGGTTCCAATTTATCACAAAGGTGTTCAATGGGGTTCAGGTCTGGGTTTTGTGCAGGTCAGTCAAGTCAGTACAACACCAGACGCAGTAAACCTTTTTACTGGTGGTAACCAGAGTGTTCATATAGATCCAGAAATGGTCAAATTACCTAATCCTTACTGCACCCATACACACTATACAAAGTGACAGTGATCAAACTGATATGCACACTCCTGCAAGAATGGCAAAGAATTCATGTAGAAATTAATTCAACATTAGTCACCATCTAACCTGATCACTCATGGAAGGACCATCACCAGCTCTCTGTCTAAGTGTTTCTCTATTTGAATGCTAAATTCAAGCAGACAGCAGCAGTGCTCTGACATGTATTCTCTGTCTGAATTTCAATCATTACTGTTGACAGGAGCTCCAGCAGGTCTGTGCCAACAAAAGAGGCTCCCTAGAGATGCTTCCTGGAGTACTCCATAGAGACAGCTTTGGGACATGCAAACTCATGTTCGACTAGCATACATTTGTTAGAAACAGAGTTGCAATTTGGTAAGGACTTGTCCTCTGTCAATTATGAAAATGTTCAAAATAAAAACAAACTCACAAACAACAATTATAATATATATACAGACACTAAAATATATTTATATTTTAGTGTCTGTAAAGATATAAGAGGTAAATACTTAGGTACATTAGTAATGTTCTCAAAAAATTAAATAAATGTTGTTCATAATATTACTCTGTACCAAATGTTGTATCACTCTGAAACCTGAACACTAATAAAAATATATTCTCACACATATATCTAAACACAGAATATAAATATTCTGATGTAAATAAGATTTTGCATAAATTCCTAATACACAACAATTAATTGATTCTATCACACAAAACAGCTTCATATAATGTTTACACGCTCTACTGATCGGTTAGGTTTAGATAAGGGGTTTGGGTAAGATCATAATAATAATAAGCATGTCCTTAATGCCTCATGCCAAAAACTTGCGCTTACTGTGTTATAAAAAGTCAAGCTATAGAAGGAACACATTTTTATAGATACTTTTTTACAGACCTAAAAAGATATGAATATAACACCATATGCAGAGAGACAGACAAAAGTACATATTGCACTCTTGTGTGCGGACGTCAAAGTCATGAATGAAAATTAATGAGTTGACTACATTACTGTTCACAATTATTAAAATGTGTAAAAAGAAAAAAAAATGCAGATAGTGAGCATCTCTAGTATTTCCAGATCAGAATAGCAGGAAAAGAATGTGCATGAGCATAGAGCATGGTGCTAGCTATACCAGGGTCATAGGTTAAATTCCCATGGAACACACAAACCGATAAAGAAAAAAATCTATACCTTGTCGCTTTGGATAAAAGCGTCTACCAAGTGAATACATTTAAATATAATGTAAATGTTTATGTAGAATATGCTGACAGGAATATTCCAATTTATGTAAAGCTCCTTTTCAGAATATATGCCTGAACAGATTATGGACCTTTATTGAAAAAGTATGTGCATACATGCTTAGACAATCCCTCAAGTTAACAGTAAAGGTGACACAAAACAAATCAAGGCTCAAAACTATTATGAATTCATCCAAAACAAAACCTTTCAAAACCTTTTTTCACAAGAGTGTACAGTATGTAAAAAACAATTTGTGCGTACATACTGTACACTCGTGTGTGGAAACATAACATATACAGAGATCATGCAGTTTTACACAGAATGTATATAACTAATACTCAGTCTGTTTGTACATCTGCATCCCTACACTCCTCTATTTATACATTCTGTCTGCATCTACTGACTCAGCATCAGAAAGAACTACAGTCGTCTGACACAAACCAACTGTTCTGGGTCTCTTTTTCCTTCTCTTATACTCCTCCTGCCCTCCTCACATCCATCTCCATCCATTATTCATGACAGTTAGTAGTCTTTGATTTCTGCTCTTTGGCATGTTATACCAGACAAACACAAACAATCCAGCTTGTTTAACAACATCCAAATTTCGGAATGCCGTTGCATTTGGATGCCACCAGCCTCACTACCCTAACACAGAGTAGTGCATGAAAGAACAAATTATATTTAAAAGGGAAATATTGTGTAAATTTGGTTAAGACAGGGCCACTGGGTGTGCATGGTTCTGTTTTGTTCTGGTCTCTCTCTCTCTCTCTGTCTGTCTGTCTGTCCGGTTGTATGGAAATACAATGAAAAAAATTACTAGTACATTTTTGTAAGTACATTTTAATCGTATAAAATTAGGTCAAATCTACTTAACTTCATGACATAATATCTTATTATAAATTATAATTTACCTTAAACATATTAGTTAATACAGTAACTTATACTTAAAAATAGGATGTACTGTACATGGTACTTCAATAAACTTTGTAAATAAACATTATTTAGCATAGAGCATTTCACATTTTGTACATTCTGTATAAACACTTTTAATCTTGTACTGCATTACATATAGATCTAAATGTAAGCTTAATGCATGCAATGTAGTACATGAGACAATATCACCTTGCATTAGTAGCAATAAAAGCAAGACCCAGAGCTGCACTTGGTGCACAAAACACGATAATGTAACAAACAACAGGGTTCCCTTTCTGTCACACTAGGGGTCACTATTTGGAGCCCCAAACATCTCTAATCTTTGAGAAAAAGCCAATGGGAATTGGCGATTGGAATTTTCATGCCACTCCCCTGGACATACGTGTATAAAAGGAGCTGGCTTGCAACCACTCATTCAGATTTTTTCTTAGGAGCCGAGTGGTGTTGAGCAGCGAGTTCCACTGCCGTTCCATTCACCGTTCCATTCATTGCAGAACGAAGAGGTGCAGATGCTGTTGGATAATTCAGCGGCTTTCTCCCCCTCTGCGCAGTTGATGCATTGTACACCCCTGGGTGCTTCGACAGCTAAGAGAGTATTTATTCTTGCAAATAAAAGAGTAAAAGAGTATAAGAGTATATGTCATTCTTGCAAATAAAAGAGCACGCACTGACAGATAGCATCTTTTTAAAGATGCCTTTCTGTCTGTGTGTAATTCCTGGATGCGGTCGCTATCTCTCTGCCTCTGATGGCCACGATTGCTGCCTCAATTTTCTTGGCCGTAGTCACGTTGAGGCAGCATTCGTGGATGGTTCTTGTTCTCATTGCACGAACATGACCACGCTGCGGTCGCAGCTTTCCTTCTTCCTGGGGAAAGCCACTCCAGCCACTCCCCGCACCGGGCCTTCTACCTAGGGGTACGAGGCCGGGTCAGTTAGTGCTGGGGACGATTTGGGGCTCCAATGAGAGTGGTTCTGCCAGGCAATCCTCCACAGAGCTCCCATTCCCCAGCATGCTCGTTTGCCCCGGTCGAGTTCTGTGATGAGACAGGCAGCTCACCTCATGGTGAGCTTAATGTCTCTTTCGGAGCTCACGGGCAGGATGAGCTATTAATTGCAGCATCGGAGAGCAGGTTGGCGCAGTCGGATGCTGAGGACTCGACTGGCCTTCCAACTTCGGGTGCCACGAGTGTCATGCTGGAGTGGAACCCTTGACTGAGTGGAGACTCCACCCCCAGGTGGTCCAGCTGATATGGAGTCGATTCAGTGAAGCACAAGTAGACCTGTTTGCTTCCCGGGAATTGTCCTACTGCCCGCTCTGGTATTCTCTGACCGAGGCTCCCCTAGGCACAGACGCACAGCTGGCCCCGGGAGCTGCGCAAGTATGCATTCCCCCAGTGAGCCTGCTTGCACAGACTTTGTTTAAGGTCAGGGATGATGAGGCGCCGTACTGGCCCACTCAGACTTGGTTCTCGCATTTCACGCTCCTCGCGACAGCCCCTCCATGGTAAAGCAGGATCTTATCTCTCAGGACACCCACGCCCAGATCTCTGGAATCTCCATGTCTGGCCCCTGGATGGAATGCAGAAGATTTATGTGGCCTACAACCAGCGGTGGTAGACATGATCACTCAGACAAGGGCTCCCTCTACTAGGCAGCTATATGCCTTGAAGTGAATTTGTTCGCAAGTTGGGTTTCTTCCCGAGGCGAAGACCCCCAGAGATGTGTAGTCGGGTCAGTGCTTTCCTTCCTGCAGGATAGGCTGGAGGGATGGCTGTCCCCCTCCACCTTGAAGGTGTATGTGGCCGCTATAGCGGCACACCACGACGTGGTTGACGGTAAGTCCCTGGGGAAGCACGACCTGATCCTCAGGTTCCTGAGAGGCGCCAGGAGGCTAAACCCTCCTAGGCCATGCCTCTTTCACCCGTGGGATCTCTCCGTGGTTCTACTGAGCCTGTGGAGAGCCCCATTTGAGCCCTTAAAGTCAGTTGAGCTAAAAGTGGTCTCATCAAGAGGGTTGGGGACCTGCAGCCGTTCTCTGTCAGCGACACCTGCCTGGAATTCTGTCCGGAATACTCTCACATGGTCTTGGAACCCCAACAGGGCTATGTGCCCAAGGTTCCCAAGACCCCTTTTAGGGATCAGGTGGTGAGCCTGCAAGCACTGCCCCAGGAGGAGGCAGACCCAGCCCTATCATTACTGTGTCCGGTGTGTGCTTTGCTCATCTACTTGGATGGCACGCAGAGCTTTGGATGCTCTGAGCAGCTCTTTGTCTGCTTTGGCGGGCAGCATAAAGGGAATGCTGTTTCCAAACAGAGGCTTGCCTACTGGATCGTGGATTCCATTGCGTTGGCATACCAGGCTTTGGGATTAAAAGCACACTCCATGAGGAGTGTAGTATCCTCTTGGGCCTAGCAGGCTGGGCAACACCCAATACCTTCGTGAGATTTTATAATCTTCGAGTTGAGCCGGTTTCATCCAGTGTGTTGTCAGGTATGAACAGGTAAGTATGCAGGGCAGCTGGCCGGGTGTACCACTTGCTTACAGCACCTTTCCCCTCCGGGCGGGGAAGACGTGCGCTTTTTCCCCCATGCGAGTCCACGAGACGGTGGACACTGGATGTCCTTCCTCCCTAGCCCTGTGGAATTTTTAGCCCCTTCCCATGTATGCCAGGATGCCCTGTACTGGGGAAGGTGCTCCACATGTGCTGGTTACCTCTGTTAATCCCCCAGTGATGTATTTTCCATCTCTCCATTTCCATTTCTTTGCCACCGATCCCCACGTTTGTAGAGCTACCACCTACCAAGGCACCTCTTCGTAAGCCCACGTGACATATCTGCAACATGTTAACCATTCTGAGCTGCTTGGCTTTGCACCGTGTGGGAAGAAGTGAATAAAAACTATGGTCAGATCATTATATCACAAGATTTGCTTGAAGCAGGACACAAACGTAGGAATTAGATAAATAAATTATATTATTAAACTAAAGAAAAACAAACAGGAAACACAAAATGCTTACGATGGAGAAAACTGATAAGAAAACAAAAGGAACAATACATGATAACCAACTGATAAGCAAGATAACCAACCAGACAGAGGAGTAGCACACATACACTGGTAACAGACATGGGAACAAAATAATCCAACAAAAACAAGAGGAAAGGGATCACAATATATATATAGGCAGATCACATGAGGAACAGGTGAAGACAATCAACATAACAAGGACTAGGGGTGAGGCCAGAGGGAACAAGGTGATGGAGTTGGGAGAGCACATGTCAAACATAAACAATTGGCTCAGACAGGTGCTCATACAGAGGACAAACTAACATAAATGAAAAACAGACAAAGAAAAAAGTGCAGACAGAGCAGATCATTACACTCTGTCCCTCTTACCTGCCACTCTGGCAGGTGGTGTTTACAGGGTTTTTACTGCAGTGAAAAGTCTGTGAATGTCGGGTGACTCAGAGCCATAGCTAACTTACATGTAAGTGTGTTCATCTCACGATTAGCGCTTTATTAGCACTAAATATGCCTCTCATAACTTACATACACATTTGTGCAGGGTGAGTTAAGCGTGCTTTCGCACAAACTGCTGCAGTGCACGTCAGCATGCTCCAGAGATATGATCGCCTCAAACTGCTAGACACCCCTCTGGAGGGTGCCGTGTTAGCACACTAAAACAGCAATGTGATAGATTGTGAGCAGACTTATAAAGCATTGGCTTACATGTAATTGGCTGGGAGTTACCCCGCTAATGGTGCGATGATGTACAGCTGCTAGTCTTCCCGATAGAACTATGCTGCGCTTACAATGATAAGACAATACAAAAAGTGGCTTTAGAAGGCAATATTTTGTTTATTTCCATATTATTGAGCCTTAACCATATCATTGGCCTACATTCCACAGCAATGCCTTTTGCAACTGAATTTGTCAATCTGTCCAAGATAGATTTATTATACGGTAAGAGATTTTTGAAGGATCCGTCAATGTACACATGCACTTTTTGAACATCTCACTTTAGTTGCATCGCATCATAAACACAGAATTTTTTTAGGTTGCTGTGTCAAGTTAAAAATAGTTTGAAAGTTAGAAAAACACATCTGAAGATCCTTGCATTCTGAATTGTACTCCATTCAGTTGTGTTTGAATGCAAGAATATGTTCTCATCTTGTGCTGTAGCTGTTGTCAAGGCAGCCTAAGGCTGTGTCTCGTTTGGAAGGATGCGTCCTCCGGAGGTCACATCCTTTGAAGGCTGCAGTATACAGTGTACTCCTTTAAACAAGCCTTTTTTAAAGGAGACGGCCTTCATAGAATGAACAGAAACGGAACGTAACATGGTTGCTATGACAGCACGCCACTCTTTAACAAGCACAAGCGCTTTGAGTGAGAAGGGACCAAAGTCCCTTTAGAAGGGAATGCATGAGGTAAAATTTAGGTGAGTTATAATGATGTAAAGAGAAAAGAAAATAGATTTTACATGTGTAGTTTTAGTCTAATACTTTATTATAATTATATATTAATTATATAATTATATATTAATATAATTATACATATTCTATACTCTGCACCCATCTACTGAGGTGCTTCAACTTGGGAATTAACATTCCCAATCATATTTACGAGCAAATTGGCATTATTTTTTTTAGACATTTCTGTTGAAGCAAAGAATTGTGGGTTGTGAGGGCCCAAGAAGTATACACTTTATGCATCCTCCAAATTCCTGTGAAAGAAGGTTGCGTTCGAAGACTGCATTCTAAGTGTCCTACTCACTTTTCTGAAACGAAACAGCCTCAATGACATATGCGGCCGACAATTGCGACCTCCGGAGGACGCATCCTTCCTTTTTTTGCTGAAAAAAGGAGGTACTTCAAGCTTGAATTGCTCTGATGGTAGGAATATGCTCCAGGAACATGATAAATTGCATTCAATTTTATATAATTAATCACACTGAATTAACACGTTAAACTGATAGTACTAGTTATAATAAAACATTACACTGAACAGATTATGTAATATTCAGAATGGGGTGGCAGCTTTGAGAAAAAAATCCTAACATCACCACATGCTTGCCTGGTAGGCAGTAGGGATGCTCCAATTGATCAGCCACCAATTGGTATCAGCCGATATTCACATCCTATGAATCGATCGGTGGCCGTAAACCGATCATTCGTGTCAAAAAAGATGCGTGGCACCTTTAAGACTTCAGCAAAACTGTAATGGCATCATGGAATGTGGGGAATTCTGGCATAGTGTTGCAAGACAACAAAAATTATTCAGGAGTTAAGAGCAATGCAGTAGGAAAGGTATGGCAAATATGAAAAGCTTGTGTACTGTAATGTTAACGTGGCGTTTCACACGCAACAAGGCAAAGGGAAAACAGCACAAGCTGTGAAATGGTCCTTATTATCCTTCATGGTGGCAGCTTCTCAGTCTCTGCTGGTCATCTTAGTAATAGCACAAGTTACAAGACATGGTGTAATTCAAACATCTTTATTAAATATCTCCCAATTAAATGGCATTAACAATAGTAGCACCTGTAGAGTCCAGAAACATGCACTCTTTCTACTGTGGTAAAGTTGTTTTTATATTGGCCAGTCGGCAGGCAAAGTTAGGGAGTGTCTCTAAAGTGTGAAATGGACAAACGCTTGCTCTGTGGCTCTAAAAACATGTCTAGCTTTATCCAGATTTAACTTAATATTGTCAGACAAGTAGAAATATATGGTACATAGTATTTAAAGCCATAAATGGCTTATTCCCTAGGATATGTAATGATGATATAACAATTTAATGTAAATGAAATTACATTTAACTTATAGCTAACAGAAATAGACAAATGTCAGTCCTCCTATTGCACATGTACATTATACACAACACCTTTCCACCTTACATGACTTTTATTTTGAATTTCTTTATGTTTTTTAACTTTTATTTCAAAAATAAACCTGTGTGTGACCTGATGATGTCACACCACCTGTTATATATATACACAAACACCTATAACACATCTTATACAACTTGGACATTTGGAAATATGGTTTTGTATATTTTTTATGAATTCTTTACATTTTCAAATCCATATAACTTCCTGGCCATGGCGCGTGTATGCTCTTCACCCTCACTGGCGGGAGAAGCGTCAATCTCCTCCGTCGGGCCTGGCCACTCACCCATAAATTCTGCGATGGACATTGCATTGTTTTTTAAACATTTCAGACATTAAAATCATCCATAAAAAAATAAAAATTTTAACCAAAATGTGTTATATGTGTTTGTGAGTATACCATTTGTGAAGATATAACAGGTTGTGTGACATCATCAGGTCACATGACCAGGAAGTTAAATGGATTTGAAAATGTCAAAAATTCATAGAAAATACACAAAATCATATTTCCAAAATTCAAGTCATGAATGATGTGTCAAGTGTGTGTGAATGCATAACAGGTGGTCTGACATCACTAGGTCACACAATCTGGAAGTTATATGGATTCGAACATTTCAAAAATTCCTAAAGAAATACACAAAATCATATTTCCAAAATCCAAGTCATGTAAGCTGTGTGTCAGGTGTGTGTGAATGCATTACAGGGGGTCTGACATCACTAGGTCACATGACCAGGATGTTTCATAGATTTGAACGTTTCCAAAATTCATAAAAAAATCCAAGTCATCTAAATTGTGTTATAGGTGTTTTTGAATATATTGCAGGTGGTGTAAAATCATCACGTCACATGATCTGGAAGTTATATGGATTAAAAAATGTCAAAACTTCATAAAATACACAAAATATTTTTTCCAAAATTCAAGTCATATACGATGTGTTAAAGGTGTTTGTGAATATATTAAAAATGGTGTGACATCATCAGGTCACATGACCAGGTAGTCAAAAATTCATAACAAATACACAAAATCATATTTCCAAAATTCTATTCATGTACGATGTGTTATAGGTGTTTGTGAATATATTACAAATGGTGTGACACCACTAGGTCACATGACCAGGACGATTTATGGCTTTTGGCCATATTTTCAGCTGAAAGACCTTGAACTGCAGTCTGTAAACCCTAGGTGCCGGTAGTAAAAATGTTTAGCTCTCATGTTAAATTTAGCAAAATAATCTTTCTTTTCAGGAGAATCCTGTTAGTTTTAACAATAAAGGCACAGGGATGAAAATGGAGAATCCAGCTTTTTCAGACATTTAAAGAGAGTTTAGGAAGTTGATCCTTTAAAGGTGGGGTATGTGATTTTCTTTTTTGACCATTTTTTCAAAATAACTTGAAATCCTATTCCTAACCCACTTACTGGCTGTAAATTAGAAGCACTGAAATGAAAATTAAGCAATTTAATCATCTGTGGAACGGGCAGGACTCGAAAAACTCCAGCCAATCATTTTCAAGACCATCTAGAATCATTGGACAGAAAATGTGTCAATCAAACGGTCGTACCATGCCCCCCTCCCCCCACCACCCTGGCGCGCGTGTCCCGTTCGTGCGCATACTCAAAGCTCGTGACCCAGTAACAGGAAGCGATTGTATTTATGTATGGAGAATAGAGCTTTTATATGGAGTGAATGCACTGTTTGACTAGTGAGTCTAGAACACTGCTAGAACACTGCGCATCTGAGTTTTCGCTCGTGCATGATTGCGCGTCCATGTTTTTCGAATGGGTGGAGTCAGGGCCAGCGTTGGAGGAGAGAAGGTAGGACCTTAGAGTTGTGTATTTTCAAAATCTGCCGGCCGTTTTGCAAATCACATACCCCACCTTTAATCAAATAGAGAGTTTGACTTTGATTCCTTAGTCCTGATTTGGCTTGTTCCTTCCCCTCCAATGCTTCCATTCTTCTTTTCACTACATGTAATGATTTCTTGTTCCAAAAACTATCCTTTAAACATATCCTCTGACTTCCCTTTGTAGAATGGTGGAAAATCTGTGTGAGAGTACAGTATGCACAAATTAAGACTTTTATACCACACATTTAAAGAGCACTAAGTATTTTTACATCTAAAGAAATGAATGATAACTTTGAAAAATATGTTTGAAATGATGTGTACTTGCATGAGATGAAGATTCATATCATTGGCCTAAAGAAAGTGTTTGATTCTAGTATCAGAATACTACCTCCCTCTCGGGGGCCACCGTGTTGAGATCACATGACCAGCCGAATAATTTACAGTATACTCACTTACAGTATATTGTATTAATAGACACTTTCAGAATAAATTAAGCTTGGGTGACAAATATGAATAAGGTATTACAGCAGTCATATTGGTAATCAAAAGCTTTGGGTTTTGATGCTTGATTCTGCATTCACGCCGATAGGTGTCAGTATAAAGATGACTGTCGTATTGCGCAGCATAATATAAAGGAGAGTGGGATTTATTCTAACTGGGTAAACAAGAGAACAACAAACATGCTGTTACGATCCCTGGTTGTCTGCCCCGTGTTTTCCGTGTCACCGTCACCATGTTCCATTCTGTCATTGTGGGCACCTGATTCTCGTTTGTATCCTCATGTGTCTGTGTATTTAAACCCTGCCTGTTCCTCCATTACCTTGTCGTTCATTGTCTCAACTGTTATGATGTCACTGATGTTTCCCGTGTTCTGATGTTCGCTCCCATGCCTGTCTTCCCGCGTTCATTCCTGCCGTGTTTTCCCAGTTCGTGTGCCCTTGAATGTTTTCGTGTTTTAGTTTCTGTTTGCCCATCGTGGTAGTTTCATTTGTTCCTGTCTGTTTATTTTCACTCTGTTCAATAAACCCGCACATAGATCCAAACTCCCTTGTCTGCCTCATCCTGCAATCATAACACATGCACACATAACATCTAGTGGACTATTACATTACCTGGCTGTAGTATTTGTGCTTGTGTTTGTGTGTTATGAGAAGTGGCATATCTACAATAGGGGCAGGTGAGGCTGCGGCCCACCAGATGTGCGCTGTTGTGCAAAATGTCTGGCATAATAAATATTTTTCTAAAGAAATAATATATTTTCCATATTTTAAACATGTTTTATGTCCATTGTACAAGACAACAATAGATATTATTTTGAGAAAGTGTATGATTGCTGTGTATCATTCTCATTTGCCATGCGTTGGGACAAGTATGTTGTCCTTATTGTTAATCAAGGGAGATCTGGAGAACATAATGCGCATGTGCAACACATAAAGGTTTTAGTGGTGTTTTGTGCAGAGATAAAATTATTAGGTATGTTTTTGCGTGGCATCATGTTCAGAGGGCGCACTACAAAAACCTTTGAACATATACCAGAAAAAGAGATGCATATTACCAAGCGTAAATGTCGAAGGGTTAATAAGCATCTTAATACCAGGGAATAAATAGGACACACACTGTGGGATCGTGTGTTTGAGACAGAGTGAAGTCATGCACTAGGTCTACAAATTTCTACAGCTCATTTTGAGATTCTGAAATCTTGTTTACACATACAGAGAGACCCAAACAACCCCCCACCACACCACACACACACACGCCCACACAAAAACAAATAAGTGTTTCACAAGAGGAACAAAATCACAGCTAGACCAAGGTTATTATTTGATGTTGATGAGGAATCTGTTTGAAATTGTCTAGCTGAGTTCCCAAAAGGCTTGGAGAGCCATCATCTTCAAGTGCTGCTCTAACAACCCAGCCCACACACAGAGACACATACACATAGACAATGGTGTACTCTCTACATAAGAACAAGGGACAGCTTAAATTTCAGAGAAAATAAATTCAATTTCATTACAAAAGAGTTCACTTCATCTCTCTTATCCTCAGCCTCTGTCTCTCTTGTAAAGGTTACTGATGCAGAGAGACACAGGGTTTCAGCAATAATGTACCAGGGTTAAGGCCTGTCATTATTAATAGGGAATAAAATACAACAATGTCTGAATTACACTGCTTTTAAGAAGGCTGTACTCCCACTAACCCAATGAGACCTACATACACACACTGTATTACTGTAAATAAGAGGGATTTCGGTGTCCTTTGGAATGTCATATTTATATAAATTCTTGCTGCCCTAAAAATCTTTAACTGTTAGAAATCTTAAAGAGACACTAACTTGGTTGAATGGTCCTAAATCCTACCCACTACCCAGGCAAGTGAACAGACAACTGCATGATTCTTGGTGGCTCTATTATAAGCTTTTTTTTTCATATTTGCTAATTAATTGGCCTATAACTATTGAAGACCGAGTCAAATCTTAATTAAAATTTGTACACAATAAAAGCAGGTCAATATGAGGAAACTTAATCATTTTATAATGCATGGTGGCATGATAATTTAAAAAATGTTTATTGAAATGTAACACCAAAATACGTATTTTAGCAAATGCTGCTCTTTTAGTTGGTCTAACATAATCAGCAGAAACACAATGTAAACAAACTTGCAACACGGAAGTGTTTAAGGATACGCTTTTTAGCTTGTATAAGGTGGAGTGCCAAGCGTGATGTTGGCATGATGGTATAGGGTTTTAAGGTCACCGCCACGAGAAGAAGCTCCCACAGCATCTGCTACTGACGCCGCATCAAAGTTACTGACTTGAAAGGGAGCAATTATTTCCACAACAGCAGCACAAACAATTATTTAAAATTTGGTAATTTTGGTAATTTTCTTTAAGCATGTGCATGGACTCCAATAAATGGTGCTTATCGCTATATTTTATTTCTTTTTTCCCCCATCACTTTCTTCTTTTCAATAATAAAACTTCGGAAAATTTGTGGGTAAACCTGATAATAAGAAGTTTCAGGAACATTCTGTCTACAACATGAAGGGAATTAGTAACAACAGCAGAGAATAATGTGGCTCTAAATTCACTCTTGCTGCAAAATAGGTTCTGCAGAATAGCTGGTGGATGTTTTCAGAGACTTATATATTTGCTGCTATTAAATCAAATTTACCTTAAAAGCCTGCAGTGCAGTTTTATGTATCCACAGCCATAACAATTTGAATGGCAGCCAGTGAAGTTATTTATCTGGGAGCTAAAGAGGTACTGCAATGATTTGGATATTCAAACAATTGACTATGTTTACATGGACACTAGAAAGTGGCTTATTGCAAGAAAGAGGGTTATTGCAAGGAAGCAGCATTCTGGTTTACATGCAATGAATATGCAGCATACTCTTTACTCCCGTAAACTTGCTTCTCAGTTAGTAAGCAGCTTTCTCCAAAGCAATGTTATTTCCCCATGACGCTTGTGGAAATAACTAACATGGCATCCGAGAAAGACTTTGCTGTTTTACTATCTGTTGCTTTGCTTTATTTCCAGATTTTCCAGAGCTGTTGCTGTTTTTGTTTCCGTAAAGAATTAGTTCACCCAAAAATGAAAATTCAGTCATTGTTTAACCACCCCTGTGTTGTTATAACCCCAAATGGCTTGCTTTCTTTCTATCTTTTTCTATACACAAACTGAGAAATTTTCTCAGTGATGTCATACAATAGCAGTTTATAGTGACTACATCTTCAAGCTTCAAAAGGACACAAAAGTATAATTCGGATCTCTTTTATTGTGTGTTGTTTGGTGTCTGAGTAGAACACGGTGTGAATGTAGCTACCTATTGCTGATGGTCCTGTTGAAGTGAAACATAAGGAGTTATCGCTTGAACGCCCCATCTCACGTGTGCATAACTACTGTTCTCTCCGGCAAAGAGTTCTTAGGAATGTGTGCAGACTCATGAACGACCAGTAGTGGAATTGCGCTTCAATTGTGGAGTTTCCCCCTTACGTAAAACTCTGTGATTCCCCAAATGTATGAACGCATACATGAATGTGAGGGACTTTCAGTATGTTACATTGGTGTGTATGAATGTGTATAGTTTATAGTGTATGTACTTTTTCCACTGTTCTCCGAGAAATGTTGAACTCTTTACGCTGTGTTGACTTGGTTTTGGGCTCCATACTATGACATTTGTAATTCAGTCTGTTCACGCACATCAGCATTCTTCAAACACTCATCAGAACACAGCTTATGTGTTTACATGAACACACAGGCCTCACGTCAAAAAAACCTTTGTTATGTCAGGATCACGAGAAAACGAGACAGAAAAATAATAATAACGCAAGGCCTCTTTGAGCTTCCCTATCAATGTGAAATAGATCACTATAAAAATGTGTTAAAAAAAAGTTAATTCACTTTAAATACTGAAGCTTTGTCAGAATATAGCTAAGTTCTAATTGGTGAAACAAATAAAGGAAAATGCTGTAGAAAACAACATTTCTGATCCTTCAGATTCCCAAACTTTACTACAAGCAACAGGAAGCAGAAAATTATTCAAATTCAAGATGCAAAATGTGAGATGGTTTAATGCAAACAGATCTGTGTTGCTAATGTTCTGCTTTGTGCTTCAGAAAACCCATGACTGCTTTATAGCAATGTTGGATTGTAAGGATTCATCAAGCATAAAGTGCATTTGTAGACTTACTGAAGAGCACCTCTCTGGATTTGATAGTGAAGTATACTAAGAATACACTGTACATTTCAAAAGAAATTACTTTCTTTTGTAGAAAAACAGGTATGACCTTATTGCTGTGGTAATGTAATGCATTAAATGTCATCAGCTTTTAGAATACTGCTTGAAAATGCTTTAACCTAGAGGCCACTTAGAATAATTATTGTAACTATATAATTAGAGGAATAATGAATAATCTGCAGAAAAGCATCTGGTACATATTTAGAAATTTACTCAATAAATTGAATCCTGGGGCATAAGTAATTCTTGCATTTTTATTGAAAGTATGAAAACAAACAAAAGTCGATTTAAATGTTCTAGAGTCCTTTTTATATAATATATTTTTATGATGTTTATGGTAAGAAAAATACAATTTTGAAGTGCAAAACCAATAATAACAATATTTGAATTGTATTGTGACCTATGGGACAGTGTATTAAAATAAGAACAGACTAAAATAATTACATGAAAAATCCTCTTTAACTAAATCATCCAATGACTGGTACACAGCAAATATCAAATTTTCAAAGGCATTGTGCTCACAGAGAGTTTTCAGTATATCCACATTGACTCAGCAACTGACCCAGAGTTGACTGCACTTCTCAATCCACACACTGAAGCTATATAAGCTTAAGTAAATTGGCCCTATTAATTAATAAGAGTTGGCAATACTAACTTGTGGAAAAGCAGACTTATTCAGTCAGCTGTTAAGAGCCTACTTAGATCAGAAAAGTACAATGTAATATTTAAGACAGATTGATTGAAGTCTGCTAATGTAGGTTATTCCCTCTAAGGGAAATACGCATCCAATTAATGTGTTCCCATGAATTCATAAGCTTGTGACACACAGCTCTTCAGTATAATAAACAGAAACTAAGCATGCAGAATTCCACAGAAATCCAGAAATCTAGGCAGATTCATTCACAATGCTGTAAACATCCCCCACTCCTTGCATGTTTGTTTATTTTATAATTTGTATCACTTTATTATATGTTTAGCTACCAATGAGAAAATAGTATCTTCAGCTCTGTTTAACACATTTAAGGGTGAAGTGTATAGGTTCTGTGCCTCTAGCATCACCTAATGTAACAGACTACTTGCACTAAGACATTTACATTTATACATTTGGCAGACACTTTTATCCAAAGTGACTTACAGTGCACTTATTACAGGGACAATCCCTCCAGAGCAACCTGGAGTTAAGTGCCTTGCTCAAGGACACAATGGTGGTGGCTGTGGGAATCGAACCAGCGACCTTCTGATTAACAGTTAGGCCTATGTGCTTTAGCCCACTATGCCACCACCACTCGTGCTTCCGCTTCAAAATAATCTGACTCGCTTGTTTCCGGGTTATATGTTTACAAAGTTCTATAATTGCCTAGTTCACTTAAAATGAGTGCTCAGGAGAAGATTTTAAGGTCCGGACATTTTCAGAGACAGGAGAAAAAAATATTCTGAACATTGAAGTGTACAGCCCCTTCAAAATTCAGTGGACGTTTAGTTTTCAGAGCTTTAATTCAGCCCAAACTGATCTGAGAAAGCGATGGCTGGTTGGCTGAAACACTTTAAGCACATTTTACCATTTCTCCTCACACAGTGGTCTATAGCAGACAATTTACAGATCAGCTAGAACCACAAAGGTTGAAGGAGACTAGTAAACACTGCAATACTTCATGCGTGAGGGAGAATAGAGAGACCTCATGAATGCATGCATTATCCATTTTTTATAAAATGTATGTATTATTCTCTATTTTGTGTCATTGTTTCATTGATAAGTATATCGCTATATGTTGAAATGTAAATGCATAAGTATAAAAGCTGCTAAAGACAATGAGTTATAATGCTTTAAATGTATTAAATATGTATACATGTGCCCTTATATATTTCAGTGCAGTTTATGTATTCATTCAAGTTGACATTAAAACTGCTTTATTTTGTTATTTATTATGAATCAATCTCCAGGATCTGGGACATTTAACCAAACTAAAGTCATTTGCAATTGTTGTATGGTGGCAGATCTAGAATTGTTTTGTGGGGTGGCAAGGGGGTTAATTAATTGGAGTCACAATCAAATTATAAATATCCATGAATTTGTGATACAACTGCATTTCCACAGGAACCACATAGTAACCATATTGCTACTGATTTGCCAACATAAAAAAAACTCTGGAGAGTAACAAGACATTATCTATTAAACACATCAACAAATTCTAAATGTTCCTTAGCTTGACATATTACTGCAGTCTAGAATAAACTTCACATTATGCAAGCCAAATTGTTTTATTTTGTTAAGCGTACCCACGGGTAAAGAGTGCATGGATACCAAATGTTATTCTGCTAATAAAATCCTGTAGGCCTATCAACTTTGTAACAGCTGAAATAAGCTATTTGAAAGGGAACATTAGCACAAATTTAGTTCAAAATTCAAATAAATTCTAGGAAAACTGTACTTTGGGTGGCAGTGCTGCGAAACTCATGAATATTAATTATTTTAAGCACAATAAGAGATTCTTTTACATCAACTATTTTGATAAACAGTCATTCTTAATTAACAATTCATGCATTTGAATAGATATTTCACATAATATGGTAATTTCATCTATATCTGCTACGATCAGTCTTGGGATGTTATTAGTCAGTAGATGAACACATAGATCAGAATTTTAATCAAGAACATGACTGATTGGACTAGTGGTTCATTTTTGTGTCTAGTTTTTAGAGGTTCTGGTTTCTAATTCACCCAAATATAATTTTTATTGTAATAAACCAAGATTGAATCTGTATATCAGTACATGGGTGTTAAACTTTAAAAATAAAATGCAAAAAAAAGATGTGGAGAGACGAGAGTAGCAGAAACACAGACACAATTATTGACTATTCTGTATTTGAAAAAACAGCTAACTCCAAATTTCAGACAGCGACAACCTCAAACTCTCTACTCCAGCAGTGGGAATCTTTGCGAGAGCATCAGTGACCAAGATGGAGCAGCTGACAGACACCCATTTTCCCATCGCCCAACCCAGCTCAATTTATATAGGAAGGAAACACACTGCGTTCTGGTGCTCCCCATTAACAATCAGCTCACCTGGTTTCCCCACACCTGAGAGCGATTAAGAGAGAGGGAGAGAAAGCCAAAACACATGCTCTACATACACACAAACAGCAGCCAAGAAGGCAAATCACAGTGGGGGATATATTTTGCTTTTTTTATTTCCCAGAAAAGAGGGTGAGTTGCAGAAAATCTGCTGACGAGGAGGTATGTTGTAACGCGAGACACGGCGAGACTTGGCAGAATCTAACATGGCGTGCTTCTGAAGCAAGCAAACAACAAATGCTTAATCAACGGAAGGATAAAAATAATAATATATCAAGTCAAGTAATTTAAAACATTAAACTCGGCAATCCTGGATCATAGGGAAGAGGATATAGTCAGCTTGACGAGCTTTATTGACGAGAGCTACCAGTGGGTCGTTATGGGTAAATCCAAGAGGAGTCGGAAAGACTCCCCCGGTGAATCCTCTCCGACATCACCAACCGGGAGTGACACGGCGGATATATTGCTCTCCATAGAAGGGAAATTATCCAGCTTTGATGCGCGGTTGGGCCTGCTGGAGGCCCTTTACCGGGAAATCCAGGCACTACGTGAGTCTCTGGAATATAGCCAAAAGCAGGTAGAAGCTCTGGCCGCGGAGAATAGCACCTTCCGGGAGTCTGTGAAATACTTAAACGAAGAAGTAACACGACTCTCGGTAGAGAATAAGAAAATGAAAGAAACAGTTCTAGACGTGCAGGGTAGGAGCATGAGGGATAATTTGGTCCTCGCCGGTTTGCCAGAGCAACCCGAGGAAGATGCTGAGGTAACTGTTAAAAACTTTCTGCAAACAAAACTGAAACTTCCAGAAGTTAAGGCCAAGGCTATTCAGTTTGATTGTGTACATCGTCTAGGCGCAAAAAGACCAGCAGGGCAAAGACCGCGTCCCATAGTTGTTAAATTTGTGCTTCATAAAGAAAAAGAAGAGGTGAAGCGCTGCGGTAGACAGCTCCGGGGAACCGACTACAGTATGAATGATCAGTTCCAAAAAGAAATTCTGGAGCGTCGTAAGATCTTGTTCCCCATCAGGAGGAGATTCCTGGAGGAAGGAGCCCGCGCTGTCATCTCGGTGGACAAACTGTATGTAAATGGGCACCTACATCGAGACCAGAATACTACCCCTTGGCTCTACTGAAATCAGATATGTATTCTCTTTATTTAGTTTACATGAGAGAGATATGTTAATCTGACTCACTGGTCTTAATACATAAGATCTGCTAATTGATGGTGATATTTATTCACTATAATACTGCCAGTCTCTAGTTTGTCAATAACCATTTTTTAATGGTTTCTGTATTTAATTTCTCTTTTTTTGTTGTTGTTTTTTTTTCTTTTTCTATTTTCTTTTCTTGCACTATTTTCTTTTTATTTTTGCACACTATTCTCTGCTCTCACTCCCCAGGACACTTCATTAATACAAAGAATATACACATAGAAACATATTGGTATCTGTATAAGATCCATACATACAGTCATATTATACAGATAGAATCACATAAATGTAAAGATACATACACAATTACACACACCATGTACTCGTTTATACGCACACACACATTTATAGCTAACATTCAACACACATCACCACTATGAGCATGAACACATTTAGATTTATTACGTGGAATGTACACGGAGCCGGGACCAGAGAGAAGAGGCTAAAAATTAATAATCGATTAAAAGACTTAAATGCTGATGTTGTGTTCTTACAGGAGACTCATATGTTAAATACGTCAGTTGATATCCTCTCTACAGTACAGTTTCCGCACATTTTTTCTTCCAGTTATAATTCCAAACAGAGAGGTGTTGCTATTTTGATTAATAGAAAGGTCAAATTCACAGTATTCAACATAGTTACAGATCCTGAAGGGAGATTTATAGTAGTTAATTTATCAGTTCAGAATATGAAACTGTGCTTAGCCAACTTATATGGTCCAAATGTTGATGACCCTTCCTTTTTTCATTCCTTCTTCACTTCACTGTCTGAGTATACAGACAGTGTATTGATTATTGGAGGGGACTTCAACATGGTAATGGACCCCACAGCTGACAGGCTTAGTAATGCAGGTAAACTGGCAATCTGTTAATACAGTTAAACAATACATGGAGGACCTGGGACTATGTGACGTCTGGCGTTCTTACCACCCCAATCTTAAAGAATATACTTTTTTTTCTTCAGTTCATCATTCATACTCTAGATTAGATTACTTCTTAGTTAGCAACTCTTTAGTGAGTGAGTTATCTGATATTCAAATTCACCCGATCATCGTGAGTGACCATGCCCCAGTTTCTTTCAACCTGAGGAATAAATCAATTAACTTACCCTCTAGAAACTGGAGATTCAATTTGGCATTGCTTAAAGACCCTGAG
The DNA here is from genome assembly GCF_025860055.1 of Xyrauchen texanus. Taxonomy (NCBI): domain Eukaryota; kingdom Metazoa; phylum Chordata; class Actinopteri; order Cypriniformes; family Catostomidae; genus Xyrauchen; species Xyrauchen texanus. The sequence continues at coordinate 21,800,720 of NC_068287.1, forward strand.
TTTATCAGTTATTTCAAAAGAGAATGGTCTAATTATTTAGAAAACAATGACACACCAGGAGTCTCAGCAGGTATCCTATGGGAAGCAGGGAAGGCAGTGATGAGAGGAAAAATAATTTCTTTTGCATCATATAAAAAAAGAAGGAAAATGCAAATATGTCAGAATTAGAATTAAGAATTAAATCACTAGAGGACATCTACAATACATCACCGGAAGAACAGATGCTTAAGCAAATAAGGAAAGCTAAATTTGAATTAAATGAAATAATCAATAAGAAAACACAGTTTATGGTACAACGGTTACGTTTGGAGCAGTTAGAACATAGCAACAAATCTGGAAAATTTTTAGCTAACCAATTAAAAACTAATAAAGTAAAATCAACAATTAATTCAGTAAAAGACTCAGCAGGTAATATCGTACATGAGCCCAATGCAATAAATGACACTTTTAGAAACTTCTATAGAACTCTATATTCATCCGAACTAGATCCATCAGACAGCGACATCCAGAAATTCTTGGACAACATAAACCTTTCAAAATTAAATGAAGAACAAGTCATAGCCTTAGATTCTCCCCTTACAGTGGCAGAGCTACATGAAGCCCTTAAACATATGCCTTGCAATAAAGCTCCCGGACCAGATGGCTTCCCAATAGAATATTATAAAGAATTTTGGACAATTCTGGCACCAACTTTTTTCAAAATGGTCACACAAATTAAAGAAGAAAACTACTTAATATCAACCATGAACACTGCAAACATTATCGTACTGTTAAAAACTGGCAAAGATCCCACATTACCATCTAGCTATCAGCCCCATATCATTGATAAATGTTGACCTTAAAATAATCTGCAAAACCTTAGCAGGAAGGTTAGAGAAAATAACTCCTTTTATAATTCACCCTGACCAAACAGGTTTTATAAAAGACAGACATTCCTCTACAAATATGCGTAGATTTATTAACTTAATAGATTATTCCAACTTAATAGATTATTCCAACATTAATAATTTAGAAACAACTATAGTATCTTTGGATGCGGAAAAAGCCTTTGACAGAGTTAATTGGAAATTTCTATTAGCTACTTTAAGTAAATTCGGCTTTGGATCAACTTTTATTAACTGGATTAAGATCTTATATAAATCTCCTAATGCAAGAGTTAGGACAAATGATCAAACCTCTTCTAGCTTCAATTTGCAGAGAGGCACTAGGCAGGGATGCCCTCTTTCCCCATCGCTTTTGCCATCTTTATAGAACTTTTAGCAATGGCAATCAGACAAAATCAGTATATTAAAGGTGTTTGGTCCTTAAAGAATGAACATAAGATAAGCCTTTATGCTGAGGATGTTTTATTATTCCTTCAGAACTCACGTACATCCTTTTCTGAAACAATCTCATTAATCAATAAGTTCTCATCTTTGTCCGATTATTCTATTAACTGGTCAAAGAGCACCGTCCTACCGATCAACTGTAGGTTTCAAGGGCCATTCAGTATAGATTTACAATCAGGCAATATAAGATATCTTGGCATAAACATCTCTTCCAGATTGTCGGATTTATTTCAGTTAAATCACACTCAGCTACTGAAGACCATAGAAGACGATCTTGCTCGGTGGAAATCTTTACCCATCTCACTCATGGGTAGAGTTGCCACCATAAAAAATGATGATCTTACCTAAAATCAATTACTTGTTTTCTATGGTTCCTACGAAACCTCCTTATACGTGGTTTAGATCACTAGAATCACATATTTCTCAATTTCTCTGGAAGAATAAACCCTCTCGAATCAGCCTGAAAACTCTACAGAAAACTAAAGACAGGGGTGGACTAGACTTCCCTAATTTTCATCATTACTTCTTAGCAAATAAGTTACAGTATATTTCTAAATGGCTCAAACCTAGTGCATCAGATGAAATATGGATGGATATAGAGCAAGCACTATGCGGAAACATTGACATTTCTAATCTATTGTATTTTAGCTCAAATATTAAGTCTCATAAGTGCTTTAAGAGCATTAACATCAGTACTTGTTTGACAGCCTGGTGGGAATTTCTTAAAAAAACAGACTCTTCAATGATCCCATGTAGGCTCACCCCTATATGGAATAATCCTGATATCACACTAAACAAAAATATGATTAATTTTATCCAATGGAAAAACAAAGGAATTAAACATCTAGAGCATTTAATCCATAACTTTTTACCATTTCAAATAATCACCTCACAGTATGGGATAAGTAATAACAGATATTTAGAATATCAACAACTCAAATCAATAATAAGTAAAAAATTCCCTCTTAAGCAAATAAACCTGGAACTCCCACCAAGTGTTATAGAATTCAGAAGCCTTGGCACTCCAAAGCTACTATCGAAAATATATAGAGTCATTTCCAAACTAGATGATACAATCTCGTTACCAATTGCAAAATGGGAGTCAGATCTATCACTGAATCCCACCAATCAGTTTTGGTCAGAAATAATATTAAATAACTTCAATATGACTGATAGCTTAAATCTACAATTCACACAATACAAAATCCTCCATAGAATTTATTACACAGGACAAAGGATGTTCAAGATGGGTTTTAATCAATCAAATATTTGCACGCAGTGCACAAGTAATACAGCAGACGATTACATGCATGCCTTGTGGCTTTGTACACCAGTCCAAAGATTCTGGACTAAGGTTTGTGAGGACTTATCAATATGGCTTAAGTGTAATATACCTACTTGCCCAAAACTATGTATATTAGGGGATTTAAATGATATTAATATGGAGATCCACAAAGCACACATGGTCCTCACCACACTATCTGTTGCAAAGAAAACTATCCTTTTGAATTGGAAAACTAAAAATAATCTTAGCATTAACCAGTATAGAAATCTCCTGTCTGATCATATCAGTCTGGAGTCCATGCTTGCTTTTAACAAATTTCGATCGGCTGACTTCGACTCTCTCTGGGACCCGCTGATTAATTATGTCACTTAGTAGGAGGGAAGGGATATATGTTCTGCCTTAAAAAGAAAAAGTGTTGTGTGTATCAATTTGTATATGGTTAATCCGAATATAACATATTGTGTATGTACTTAAAAAAGATATTACAGTTTCTGGAATAAAAAAAAAATAATAATAATAATAAAGATGTCCTCCGAAGAGGGGGGGGTGGAGGTGGGGAAAAAAAAAAAAAAGAAAATCTGCTGACTCTAAATGACCCTGATAACAGCCACAACGAACATTTATCATAAAATTCAAAATAACACATTCCAGTGCCGTATCACCAATCAAAACATACAGCGATCAAATGAAATAGAAACAAACCTAATGAAAGCAATTTCAAAAAGTGCTGAGGACATGTCTCAACTGACTGCAAAATATAGAATAATCATTAATAATCAGAAAGTCCATAATATTGTTGTTGTTGAGGAAATAAGCACAAATTCCTAAACCAGTGTGTGCCCAAACACTTCACAGGCGCTGCAGCAGCAAGTACACGATTGGCTGCTGTTGTTACCTGTGACGAGGCAGGCGAGGAATGAGGATCTAAATGCAGCTTTTACTGAAACAAAAGATAAACGAAGAACTCAAAACAAAACAAAACAAAACAAAACAAAACAAAACAAAACAAAACAAAACAAAACAAAACAAAACAAAACAAAACAAAACAAAACAAAACAAAACAAAACAAAACAAAACAAAACAAAACACAGGGAACCAGGCACAGAACAACACATGTGAAGACTGACAAAGAAACCAGAGGAAATAAGGGCTTAAATACACAAGGGCAAACAAGGAACGAGGAACACCTGGGAAAAACAATCAGGGGAAAGCCAATCATGAAATGAAACTACAAAGGACTACAAAACTAACAGGAAACAGGAACAGTGAATTAAACAAGATTTTCAACATAAAAGTCAAGGCAAAAAACAGGGAATGTGACATTACCCATCTGCCATTGTCCACTTCTTTGACCCATCACACAAATGATCATTGACATACTTTCACGTGATTGGCTGCCACTGTAATCAAGCACACAATCAGTCTGTGTACTGTAGTTATTTGTGAGTTGAGGCATTTCAACATGATTGAACCCCTACACAATGTCAACATCTTACATTTATATTTTATATGTTTGTACTTTTATGTTTATATTGGGGTGGCAACAGTTATGGAATATCATCAATGAATGAAAAACACGATAACAAGATGGCAAGACAGCTGCAGTTATGCTGTATATGTTTGATGCATTATTCAGGAGCTGAGAAGAGCTACATTTGTAAAGCTACATCCAAACATTTATTTAGAGGCAAATTTTAGCAAATAATAAATTTGAGATCTCTGACGGTAATGCCAAAAACATGAAATAAGTAGAAATAATCTGCCTTTCTATGAATAAATCTCTGCATGTAGGTGCACTGAACGCTGTAACCGGAAATCACATGACAAAGCATTTTGCAAATAGTCCATTGTAACTACAATGAAGATTTCATGAACACTTCCACTGGTTGGACAATAGTCCCGCCCAAACTCATGCCATTGGTTGAGCCAGTGTTGCTGTGTCTGTCTGGTCAGGATGTTCAAATATTTTGAGAGCACCACAGAGCCACATTTTAACACTTTTGGGGAAATCAGCCTACAGATATCCACATATGTTGAAGCTGCACAATAAAATGGGATAGGAGAAAGTATTATAATATCCCTGAATATAGTGCAGAAAAAGTCCACAGATTCTGTCTGGGCCTGATAAAAATATATGCTTTGGTGGTTTGTTGGATATGTTTCTTCTTTTATCCCCAAGACTGAAGTAAGATGCTCATATTTGTACATCTACTTTCTGAACAAGGTTGATCTGTTGAGGAATGGTAAGGGGGTTGGGGAGGGGTACAATCACCCACACCGCCTCAGCTAAGAGTAATCTCACAATAACAGTAATAATGTGTCAATGTGAGATTTGCCTGTAAATCACAAATTTAAAGAAAATTAGGCTGAGGTGGAGGTGCCTGTAAAAGAGCACACTACAGCTTTCAAACTAAAGTTATCATTCCTATGCCCTTTCACTCTGAACACCTCTGAAGTAGTAACTCTAAAGGAAACATGGCACTATTACTGCATGAATATACACAATGCTAACAGACTTGTGAAAGGGCCCTTCGAGAGAGGATTCATTTACTCACTTTCGTTTGGACAACCCTTCAAGTGGCATCACCTTCCCGCAGTAGTAACCCTCAAGGGTGCAAAAATGCCACTGGGAATTTGCCACCCAGATTATTGAAGTGTCGTTGCCTCAGACGAGTAACAGGTCAGATAAAAAGTCCACTCTATGTACAGTTTTGTAGTGTAAGTTCATCAAAAAATAATAATAATAATTTGCTACCGCATTTCCGCCATTGCACACTTGCAATGTAGACAGCTTTATTAATTATAATGGGAACGATCACGGTGCTTTTGGTCTAGAAAGAAATTCAAAATTTATTTTGTAGAACAGTGTTATAAATTGAAGAAGCTGATACCAAAACCTGTTTACTTTTTGTTTAAACAAATAAACCATTACACTAATCATTTTCAAAAAAGTACCATGGAATTACCATTGTAACCAATAAGAACCCTGGTATTACTATCTTGGTACCATGAACCATGGTGCTGTCACATTACTGCTGAAAGGTCCTGAATATTAATCACAGAATTAATTAAGATAACATTACATTAATGTGAAAGGAAATTAAGTGGAAGGACTATAGAAACTGTCAGTTCTATAGAGGGGATGATGAGGTCAGAGAGGAAGTAGCAGAGATGACAGGATAAAGTGAGGGAGCAGAGATGAGAGAAAGGAATGAGAAGAGTGATGAGACAAGAAAAAGATTATCACTGTGAAGCACTGTGGTGTTACAAGGGTAATAGCATGGTAATGAAGGATCATTATATTAATATTTCATATTTATATCATGATACTCAACGGTACTTAAAAAAATACCATGGTTTTACTATAGCGCATGTCAAAACATGGCATTACCACGAGCCATGTCTAAAAAACATGTAATTCCATTGTACCTTTTGTGAAAATGATAACGGTAGCAAATGTATTTGACAGTACTGTTCTACATTTATGTACTATATCATAACAAGAACTACAGTAATTACTAGGTACTATGTACAGCATGGTGGCTCAGTGGTTATCACTGTCCCCTAACAGCAAGAAGGTCCCGGTTTGAGTCCCAACTCAAAGGGGCCTTTCTGTGTGGAGTTTGCATGGTCTCCCCGTGTTCGCATGGGTTTCCTTAGGGTGCTCCGGTTTCCCCCACCAATCCAAAAACATGAAGGTTAAGTGAATTGGAGACTCTGAATTGGACATTATGGAATAAAATCTGTGCCAAGTCAAATATGCGGATCACGGATGGTCAGCTGTGACCACGGAAAATAAATAACAGTCCCTAAAATGATTAACAACATAATTTCTAAAAAGATAATGCTAATACTTTATACTCTATAATCCTATAAATTCAAGAGCACAGGTTTTCACAAGGACAGATTTAATATGTTATTTTATGATCATTAATCGAAATCTGTAAAAACAAAAACATTTTTTTTTTTAAAGTTGACAGGTTATTTATAGAGGTTTAATAGCGTTATAGGCAGGGTTGGGGAGTAACGGAATGCATGTAACGGGATTACGTATTTAAAATACAAAATATAAGTAACTGTATTCCACTACAGTAACAATTTAAATAATTGGTAATTAGAATACAGTTACATTCAAAAAGTATTTTGATTACTGAAGAGATTACTGCATTTTATTTTAATTTGTTTCATTTAATATTTAGTCCTTTCAGATGGAAAACATTTATACATATAAATGATGCAATCCAAAGTGCATTTGAACAGCAGTGAAACACTTTCTTATGATGCGTTACATTCATACGAGTGACAGAGAAGTACATTTGAAGTACATTTGGAGCAGAAGAAATAGAAATAAACCTTGTGTAAATTGTCAGCTTTACACAAAGCTAAAATGCTATTTCTAGCCATTTTACATGCACATGTTACCTGTCATGTTCACTGTTGTCTTTTGTTTTGTGCTTTTATGTTGAAGTTTAGTTTAGTTCCTGTTTCCTGTTTTTGGTTTTTGTAGTCCTTTGTAGTTTCTTTTATTACCTTGTCTTGTTTCACTGTTGCCCTTTGTTTTTCACTTTTGTCACTTTTGTATCCCTTAGTTTTCACTTTTGTCCCTTTTGCACTTCCATAGTTTTCTTGTCAGCCCTCGTGTGCTCTGTTCATTGTTTTCACCTGCCCTCGTTAGTTGTCTTTGGGGTTTTAGTTTATCACCTTGTTATCTTGTTTGAGTCCTGTTTGTTCATTGGTTCCCGTCTCCCTGTTCATGTATTTAAACCCTGTCTGTTTGTTCAGTCTCTGTCGGTCGTTGTTTGTTCATGAGTGTATGCTGTTGTCCTGATGTTCGATCTGCTGCCCGTCTAGCCATGTTTATCCATTCCGTGTTCCTTTGATGTCTCCCTCTTTTAGTTTTGTTTTACCCACCGTGGTTGTTTCCTTTGTTCATGTCTGTTTACCCTCAACGTTGTGTTCATTAATAAAGCCGCATTTGGATCTTACCCTCTGTCTGCCTTCCCCTGCTTTCCCACATCGTGACAGAACGACCGACCCAAGACAACGGATCCAGCGGCATTCTTCGAGGAGCTGACGCGAATGGACCTGAGCATCCGTGAGTTGAACCCACTATTTCTCTCGTGTGGCCAGCCTCACCTTGTGGGATAATAACCTCCTGAAGACCATCTACAGGATCGGCCTAGCTGCACACCGATATTTTGATCTGCCGGAGATAGGAGACTACACCTGGCAGGAATACGTGGGTCTCGTCGTGGAGGAATTTGCTGCCGGGGAACCTCCTCTCTCGATCCCGGCTCCCGCCTCTGGGCTCCCCATGCCTGCCCCGGTCTGCGAGCCAGAGCCCACTCCAGCCACGGTCTGCGAGCCTGAGCCCACTCCAGCCACGGCCAGCGAGCCTGAAGCCATGCCAACCACGAACTGCGTTCCAGCGTTGTCAGCCTCATCTTCGTCTGCCCAGAGGAGGAGGAGAAGATGGGCTTCCGCTTCCCGGCCCGCACCTGCACCGATCTGCGAGCCAGAGCCCACGCATGTCACGGTGAGCGAGCCTGAGTCCTCGTCAGCCACGGTAAGCGAGCCTGAGCACTCGACCGTCCCTGAGCCAACGCCTGTAGCCTCAGACGTCAGTGAGCCAGTGCCGATAGCCTCAAACGTCAATGAGCCAGCGCCTGTAGCCTCAGATGTCCGTGAGCCAGCGCCTGTAGCCTCAGATGTCCCTGAGCCAGCGCCTGTAGCCTCGACCGTCCCTGAGCCAGCGCCTGTAGCCTCGACCGTCCCTGAGCCAGCGCCTGTAGCCTCGACCGTCCCTGAGCCAGCGCCTGTAGCCTCGACCGTCCCTGAGCCAGCGCCTGTAGCCTTGACCGTCCAAGAGCCAGCACCAGTAGCCGTGACCGTCCCAGGGCCAATGCCAGTAGCCAGGACCGTCCAAGAGCCAGTGCCTCCCAAGTCTCTCGAGTCTTCCAGGGTTCGCCCTCCCGAGCCTCCCAGAGCTCCGCCTCTCGAGCCTCCCAGGGCTCCGCCCCCACAAGCCTCTCGAGCCTTCCAGGGCTCCGCCTCTCGATCCTCTCGGGCCTCCCAGGGCTCCGCCCCTTAAGTCACTCGAATCTTCTAGGGCTCCGCCCCTCGGGCCTCTCGAGCCTTCCAGGGCTCCGCCTCCAGAGCCTCCTACGGCTCCACCTCCCGAGCCTCCTACGGCTCTGCTCCCAGAGACTCCAGAGCTTTCTAGGGCTCCGCCTCTCGAGCCTCCCATGGCTCTGCCTCCTGAGCCTCCTACGGCTCTGCTCCCAGAGACTCCAGAGCTTTCTAGGGCTCCGCCTCCCGAGCTTCCTAGAGCTCTGTCCTCCGAGCTTCCCGAGTTTTCCAGAGCTCCGCCTCCCGAGCCTCCTAGGGCTCCGCCTCTCAAGTCTCTCGAGCCTCTCGAGCCTTCCAGTGCTCCGTCTCTCGAGCCTCTCGAGCCTTCCAGGGCTCCGCCTCCCAAATATCTCAAGTCTTCTAGGGCTCCGCCCCTCAAGCTTCTCGAGCCTACCAGGGCTCCACCCCTCAAGCCTCTCGAGCCTTCCAGGGCTCCGCCTCCTATGGCTCAGCCTCCTATGGCTCCGCCTCCCGAGCCTCCCACGGCTCTGCCTCCCGAGCCTCCTACGGCTCAGCCTCCCAAGCCTCCTGCGGCTCCGCCTCCTACGGCTCCGCCTCCCGAGCCTCCTACGGCTCCACCACCCGAGCCTCCTACGGCTCCGCCTCCCACGGCTCTGCCTCTCGAGCCTCCTACGACTCAACCTTCCTCGGCTCCACCTCCGAAGCCTTCCAGCTCACCGCCTGAAGAACCTCCTACGGCTCCGCGTCCTGAGCTTCCAGAGCCTCCCTCAGCTCCGCCTCCAGAGCTTCCAGAGCCTCCCTCAGCTCCGCCTCCTGAGCCTCCCTCAGCTTCGTCCCCAGTGCCCCTCTCAGCTCCGCCTCCGGGACCTGTCCCTGTCCGATGGCCTCCTCCCAGGCCCCCTGAACCGGCCCCTGCTCTACGGCCATCTCCCAGACCACCAAGACCTGTCCCTGTCCGAAGGCCGCCTCCCAGGCCTCCTCGACCTGTCCCTGTCCTGTGGCCACCTCCCAGGTCCCCTGAACCGGCCCTTGCCATGTGGCCAGCCCCCGGGCCACCTAAACCGGCCTCTGTCCTGTGGCCACCTCCCAGACCACCCAAACCTGTCCCTGCCCGGTCGATACCTCCCCGGCCTCCTAAGCATATCCCTACCCTGTGGTTGCCCCCCAGGCCACCTGACCCGGTTCCCTTCACACATCCCCAGACACTGCTTGCCTGCCCCTTGTACCCCCATGGACTGCCTTTGTGCCCCCGTGGACTGTCTCATTGCCCCTTTTGCTCCCGTGGACTGCCTATTTGCCCCTATTGCCTCCTCGGACTTCCTGATTGCCCCTTGTGCCCCCTTTGGTCTGTCTGTTTGCCCCTGGTGCCCTCACTTTGTTTCTTGTGGTTTTTTTGTCATTTATTTTTTAGGATCGTCTGGAATCCGATCCTTTGAGGGGGGGTTCTGTCATGTTCACTGTTGTCTTTTGTTTTGTGCTTTTATGTTGAAGTTTAGTTTAGTTCCTGTTTTGGTTTTTGTAGTCCTTTGTAGTTTATTTTATTACCTTGTCTTGTTTCACTGTTGCCCTTTTGTTTTTCACTTTTGTATCCCTTAGTTTTCACTTTTGTCCCTTTTGCACTTCCATAGTTTTCTTGTCAGCCCTCGTGTGCTCTGTTCATTGTTTTCACCTGCCCTCGTTAGTTGTCTTTGGGGTTTTAGTTTATCACCTTGTTATATTGTTTGAGTTCTGTTTGTTCATTGGTTCCCGTCTCCCTGTTCATGTATTTAAACCCTGTCTGTTTGTTCAGTCTCTGTCGGTCGTTGTTTGTTCATGAGTGTATGCTGTTGTCCTGATGTTCGATCTGCTGCCCGTCTAGCCATGTTTATCCGTTCTGTGTTCCTTTGATGTCTCCCTCTTTTAGTTTTGTTTTACCCACCGTGGTTGTTTCCTATGTTCATGTCTGTTTACTCTCACCGTTGTGTTTATTAATAAAGCCGCATTTGGATCTTACCCTCTGTCTGCCTTCCCCTGCTTTCCCACATCATGATATTACCAGCCACGATCATATTTTTTTATCAAGACAATTCACATTAGAACACAATTTCTTTTTCTAGTAAGACCTTTGATTTTAGGGCAAAAATCATATTCTTGATAATAATTTTTGTTTTGTTTTCCTATAAAAATATAAAAAAATCCTTAAATTGACCTTGTTTTAAGGATTTTTTTATGTTTTTACAGGAAAACAATAAAACTAATTATTATTATACAAAATAAAAAAAAATAATGTTTTTTTTTTAGAAACAACACCGAATAAGATATTTAGGTTTTCCAGAAAATGTATTTTTAACATGTGTATTTTGTCTTACTGTACTGGCAGAGTTTTTTATAGTCAAAACAATTGAAAAAATCTACCAGTGCTAAAGAAGTAATCCAAAGTATTTGGAATACGTTATTGACCTTGAGTAATCTAACGTTACAAATTACATTTTACAGCATGTATTCTGTAATCTGTAGTGGAAAACATTTAAAAAGTAACCCTCCCAACCCTGGTTATAGGCTATTATAGTGCAATCCACAAAAGTTAATTTTGTGCCTTTGGAGAGCACTAGTTTTGGTCCGGCTAAAGAGAGTTTTCAAAAGTTCTGTTAAATCTCTCTGTCTTGGATGAGTTTTAGCATGTGAGGATTATTCTGACCATCGCCTCCTTGCTGAGATGGCCAAGATAGCCATATCAGTCATGAGATGACCATTAGCATGAGGTTTTTTGGTCTTACCACAGGAAATAGAAGGGTATGTAAAAGGCAGCTTTGTGCTATCCTGGACAAGTTTGTCACAGAAATGACTAGTAGATACAGTATATGCCAGAAAAAAAAAACATGTAAATTCAAATCACATACAGACACACACACACACACACACGTTTGCTTTTGGTACCCTTTCATAACTTTCAGATTTTAATTTGAAAATGTTTAGTGTGAATAATAAGCTGGTTTCCTCATGGGGACCATTAACTTGTCTCCACAATTAAGGCGATTTCAGGTTTTACTATCCTTGTGTGGGCATTTGTTCTCCACAGTGTAGCAAAAACCTTATCCTCACACCAACACACTCTCATGACCAAACATCGAAGGGGGGACTTTTTACCTGCACCACAGAAATGTCACCCTAACCCATATATTAAATGTCACTCAGAACTCATTTCGGAGGATTCCATTGTATAACCCAATATTAAAGTTTTATATTAAATGATTTGAAAATGTGTCATTTACTCATTGCTTTATTTATTGTTTATTAGCTCATTGTGTTGTTTGCTGTGGGACACAAAGGGAGTTTCACAATGTCACAATGAGTTACATCTTAAAAAATTAGAAAAGGACCGTAAAAATGATCATGAAAATATTCCATGCTATTTGTGTTTGTGTATTCCCAATCTTCCGATGCCGTTTGTGAGAGACCAAAAAATAACTCTTTTTAAAAAAAAGAAATTTCACTGCACATCGTGCCATTGTAGTCAATAGTCATGATCATGATTTCAAGCTCGATTACACATCCTAGTGCTTGACACATGCACAGAGCTCTAGATGACACTATAGTCAGTGTAATCGAGCTTGAAATCATGATCGCCAAGGAGACTGCTGTCAAGATGTACAGTGAAAAATAGAGTTACATTTTGGTCTGTTCTCATCCAAAACCAAATGCATCGCTTCAGAAGACATTAATTAAACCACTGGAGTGTGATGGATTACAAATGAATAAAATAAATATGTTTTTATGCATCATTTTTCAAAATGAGGACATCCCCAAATGTCCCCCCACATGGAGATGTTTTTGTTTTTTTTTGTCAGATTTAGCTAATTTTTTAAGAAATGTTTGTTCCCAAACAATAGCGAAGTACAGAGAGAGAACTCGGCTGGAAACAAACAAACAGACACATGTAGTTCAAGCTTCAGTTTCTAAGGCCAACAACAACCACAGAATGACACAGGAGGGCACAAGAACACAAGCTGGATCACCCTTCGGCCATGTGGGTCACACAATGTGACAACAAAATTGCTTACATAGAGCTCCAATCTCTGCAGAATCTTCTGCTTCTTAACACAAAATGACAGAAACAGACACCAGGGAGTCTCCCTGCAAATAGAAAATTTTCTCTCCTTCTCTACACTCAACAGAGAGCGTTTCAGTCTGGGGTCTTGAGGTGAACATGAATTTCTAAAGCAATCTCTTAAGTGCAAACTTCAGTTCCGCTATTCCAACACGTTTAAAAATCCTTAGACATATATTTACGGTTGAAAAGGGTGCACCAAATAGCTTAGTGACTTTCAATGAGGCAGAGTCATAATATACCACCAAAATGGTTGAATGATTTGCGGAGTCTGGTGTGAAAGAATTGACAAGCCTGCACAAAGCCCAGACCTGGACATAACTGAACACCTCTGAGAAGAATTGGAACAGTCAGCCAGGCCCCATCACCCAACATCTGTGCTTGACCTCACTGATGCTCAGTGGGAGCAAATCTCTAAAGCCATGTTCCAACATCTAATGGAAACCCTTCCAAGAATGTTGGAAAAGATGACCAAATGCCTATTAATGGCCACGATTTTGTAATTATATGTTGGACAAGCACATCCATTTGTGGTGTTTGGGTGTACACATACTTTTGGCTATGTAGTGTATACATACACTGAGCACAATATGTCCAACCTCCTCTAATTAGCATGCTTTACAAAGTGTGTGTGAGAATCTTCTAAGTTTAGTTAGTATTCAAGGAAAATTCTACATAAAGTATTTGAGTGAGCAGTGATAATCATGTTTGTTCAGTTTAAGAATATCTCAGATTAAACATACTGCAACATCATACTCTCCAACTCCCAGAAGCCTATAGTTATGATTAACTGTAGAAGATCAATGGTTCCTGCAGTGAACACTGACAACGCAACAGGCGGCACAGCCAAGCATCTCAGCAGGCAAGATCCATGGCTCATCACCTATTCTCATAATAAATGGTCCTAAAGGGAGTTTATCCTAAGGATTATGTTTCATCATACTACAAAATGCCATAATCTAAACCACGGAGCCCAAGTTCCACCCTGGGTGGAAGAAACAGGAATATAAGCTAGGCAAGGACAGAAAATCCCAAAGGAAGGATGGTGGTTGAATGAGTTGACACTTAATGAGGTGAGATTGTTGCAAATGTTCTATAAAAAACAATATGATATCACTCAGCCTTGTAAACCCCACAAGAGGAGATCAGACTTTACCTATATCTATGTGTTTACACACAAGTCCCAAACATTTGTTTCTCGCAGACACTCAGCAAAAGAGAAGATCAATTTTGTTTTCTTTTTATTTAAGTTAACGTCAAATTTTTCAACAGCTGGCCTCGAGTGCTCTGTTTGCGTAATGTTCATTCACATGAATGTGCCTAGTGAAATGTTTGCAGGCTTTGTCATTGAATGAATTTGATTACATTAGCAGCTCTAAATTGGTCCGCATGATGGAGCCGCTGTCTGGGTTTGAAAAGGAAGTTGTTGCACAGGAATGGGTAAGTGTGTCACTGCCACTGACAGACTGCTCAAAAAAAGATATCACTATGGCTGCAGACATTGTAGTGGCCCCTGCTCATGTAATTTACACTGGAAAAGTAGTTAATCAGCCTGGAAGACCAAATCTTTACGCCTTGGCACCTCTGAAGTGGCCACTCTCAATCAATCAAGAAGGAGTGACCAATGCCTCGCTCTCATAGCCAAGTCTGATGAACTGCGATCAGGTCACATATTAGTTTTCAGCAATGTTAGGCAAACACGGCAGCCTCATTTTAGGCAGATTAGGCTGTCAGAATAAGTTCCCAAATGAATCTATAATCATCACATTACCGTGAGATGAAAGAGGAAGAGTGAGAATGTTAAAACGAATAAAGCCCAGGTGTGGAGATGTCATATAAGAAAAAAGACTGAATGCAAATAAGCAGGGATTTGAATAAATAGTCGTGGCTGTTCAACTGGTTTTACCTGTAAACAAATATTCATATGGGACTGATCTTTAGCTGCTGAATATTTCTGTCTTTTCCTCTATCGCACTTTAATAAACAGCCTGCTCTCTCTAGAGAGGTCATCCAACTCATTTCACAGTAAATCACAGTAAATTAGCATCTCCTTGCACCTGATGGCAGATCTTTATTCATATCCCCTGAAACAAATTGCCTTTTCTCTTGTTAACTTTCAAACAGAAAGTGTGTGAATATTTGAAATGCATTGGTGACTAAAGTGGCCTATTCAAGGCTAAAGAATCAGACTGATCTAACAAAAAATTAGTGACAGGAAGTTGAATGTTATGTCTGTTAAAATCTGTGCATGCTATTCGAATGTGTCCTTCCCAGTGGCCGAAGCTGGAACTACAGCTGCAACGCACTTCGTAAACTCAAGAACTTACATCTTTGAATGGATGTAATGTGAAAGCCATAGCACATCTGATTTTCTGAAATATTTGAGTAGTCATTACATTAATATACTCCTAATACAAATACTTAACCTTAACCATTTCTATAACAAAACCGAGACCAAAACATAATTCTTTCACTTACTTTTTTAAATGGATGTAACATGAAGAAACAGCATATCAGATTTTCAGACAAATTTAAGTAAATACATTAATACTAATCCTAACACTAACTTTCCACATACTGTACTTCTTCCTTTGTAGAATTGTGTGTAAATTCTGTAATGAGGGACAAAAGTATAGCTATAAACTATAGCTGAATCCAATTATCGGGACCAAAGGCATCCCGACTGTAACTCCACCAGGACACTGGACATGGCTTATAAAATTGGGACTGTCCCAGTTTAATCGGGATGTCACCCTAGGCACAACGCTGGCATTTTCGGGGCATGAACATTTGCTGCATAGTGGTGCTTGTCTGGAATTCTGCTCGGTGGGTCAGAATATGGGTGGGACATCATTAAAAATAAACATGCCGATTTCCAGTGTCATCACAGGCCTGGATTGGCTAATCGTGCGCACCGAGAGAAATGCTGGTGGGCCGGTCTGTTTTTTTTGCCGCGAGGGCCGGTGTTGTCATGGCACTGGGTTGAAATATGGATACTGTCCCTAGGCTGCCAGCACTCACAGAAGCAAACTCTTTTATTTTTTATATTATAACTCGGCCCCACTCTTTTCATTTATAATTTTTTCGCAGCCCACTCACAGAGTGCAGCCTGCAGGTTAATGACGTAATTATCTTTTGACTACCCCGACAGCGGCACCTTGCTTAAAAAAAAATTCAGTCAGTGGTGGTTGTGGTTGATGGAGGATATAGGCTGAAATGGACAATAGAAAGTGCAAATGTGGTGCTGAAAAGGCAAGATAAAAAAAGAAAGCTCTTCAAACCGACACACAGCCAAATGTACAAAACCGAGCAGCTTTTTCACCAGCGCAAGTTAACGGTAAGCTAATGTTAAGCTAGTTAGGAGCCATGCAAGATGCTTGCGGCCGTGCAAAACAATGTTGTCTGCAAACCACCGTTCATGTTTATGTATCAAACTTTTTAGCAGCAGCAGCCTCTATTGCTCATTGAGTGAATATAAGAATTAGAAGAATTAATGTTAATTAAGAGTATGTTATAGAGCTGAAACAATTAGTTGACGTTATCGACAACGTCAACAATAAAAAATGTATGACAATAATTTTCATTGTCGAATTTGTCGTTTGATCTCGTTAAATGTAAAATGAGATCACAATAAACTGTAATGATGACGCGCGAGAGCAGCACTGCAGTTCGCACCGGAGTCTGACTGAGGAAGAATTACACAGATCACAGTCCAGGTGAACTCTAAACCTTACAAACAGCTTCAGATGATGTAGATCACTAAGTATTGGGGAATTATACAAAAATATCCAATAAGTAAATATAGAAGCACTCTCGTTGTGGAATAAGTGGAGCCGGAGGTCTTTAAAGGAAACACCCTAGCGTTACATATACATGCAGTTATATTTAATGTGTTATAGCTTTATTAAAGTTCAAATAATACGGAAGCAGGTCTTGTAGTTAACTACAAACTACGAAACTGGCATTTCTCTGTGCAGTCAGTGCCTCTTCTATGAGTTGCACGAATGTTCCGATCTAAGGGGGTGAGATTGAAACTGCACCCTGTCACGGGACGCTCGTCCCTCGAGCGCGCACTTACTAAAGCTAAATTATAACGTGATGGCTCACGACTTATTGAATCATAATATATGTCACTGTGCATTTCTTATAGTGAAAATAATTGTCAATACGCAGCTTTATTAATAAGAGACGGTTTGTTTTTTGTGAGTTACAGATGGATTGAAGTGAACAGAAAGGTGAGAGAGGAAGTCTTCGCCCATTTATACACTGCAACAAAATACATTTTTGATTTGTTTTGGCATGTTTTCCAATAAAAATATCTAAAACTAATTTAAAACAATGTACCTTTGCTTTAGGAACTATACTGCAGAAGATAAAAATTGTTATCTGAGAATGTTGAATCTAATATTAAAAATCCTTTTAAAAAAGATGCATTCACCTGAGAAGCAGCATATTTAGACTTGCTTTTAGAGAATAGATCTTGAATATAAGTATATTTTGTCTTTACTGCACTTGCAGAAGTATAACTATGTGAAAAAATACACTCATATACAAAATATATTTACTGTATATTTAAGATTCTCTTAAAGCAAGTCTAACTTATATGTTGCTTCTCAAGTAAATGTATCTTGTTTTAAGGATTTTTAGACTATTTTAAATGGAAAACAAGACAATAATATGTTTTTTGCATTGAATTTTTTACTGAATTAAACTTAATAAAAAGTATTTTTTCCCTTTAATTCAGTGAACGTCATTTAGAGGTATTTTTAAAAGATGATTTTGTCCTCTTTATTGTTAGTAAGCATGTTTAATACAACCTTTTAAGTCGGGACACAAGCTGAATAATCGGTTAAGAACTAACGATTAACCATTGCAATAATTGTCGTAATAG
This sequence comes from Xyrauchen texanus, assembly GCF_025860055.1. NCBI lineage: Eukaryota > Metazoa > Chordata > Actinopteri > Cypriniformes > Catostomidae > Xyrauchen > Xyrauchen texanus. Next base: position 21,818,401 of record NC_068287.1, read on the forward strand.
TCGAATAATCATTCTAATAATCATTAGATTAATCAATTATTAAAATAATCTTTAGTTGCAGCCCTAGTATGGTGTACACCAGTTCAATGAAAAATGCCCTGAGATAATTAATGATACCAGATGATTCAGCACTACATTAATGAAACTGACTTGACTTGATCAGAAAGCTTTGTAAAAAGGGGAGATTTGTGATGAGAAATATGACAATTTGTCAAATTTGATTTAGTGTCAGAAGCAGAGCCAGGACCCAGTTGTAGTCCTATGCAAGAGATTGATGCTCTCACTGTGGAAAACACAGGTAAGCTGTGTGAATAAGCAAACATGATCACATTAGTTACACTAGGCCTATAACAACTTTCTATGCCCAAGTGTTACTAGTGACCCATTATGTTTTTAATCAAAAGATAGGCCTAGTAAATATACAAAATACCTAGAAAAATAATTAATTACAAGGCTGTAGAGAACAGTGCACTATTGCAGACTTATACTGAGGTTTTAATTACATTATTTTAATAGTAAGTCGTGAACTAAAGTGGGCCGGTCTAAGGCATGAAACTCCAGGGCTGAGAGTGAGTCCCACTCCGGGCCCTGTGTTGAAACATGCTGAAATGTTCAAAAAGTAATTTTTGGACTCCTTTTTTAGTTCCTGTGGATGTCAGATGAATGAGGAGAATGAAGTAACATGGATTACTGGTAAGAGGAGAGTATTTAGTATACTATGTAATCCACATTATAATATCATGATTGTAAAAAGTTGTGAAAGTGGTTATATCGGCCTAACAGATTATTAATATTTTGTAATCATATACATCAGCTGAACTGTGTCCACATGGCCAATAGTCTTGTCTGATGTTTTCAGCTCCAAGAACCTACAGACAGTTTGGTGGACTGAGAAAATATTGTGTTAAACTAAAGTTAATTTACTCTCTAAAAATGTGTACATCTCATTTGCTGACAGCATTCTAACTAGTATATAAATAAATTGCCATTACACTGGCCATCAGCCAGATTGATCTCTAGATATTACCATCGTCATAGGCTATTTGAAAGCATGAGGCTATTTGGAATGTATCTGTTTGAGAGGAATGTGTAGGGACAATCCATTGAATCTGGCAAGCTGGTTATCACATTACGTGAGCTGTGTTTTTATAGAGTTGGATTTAATTATTATTATCTTCAATTATTACCGAGATAATTTGAAAACTAATACTCTCTAATTCACATTAAACACCCACCTTCTTTTGTTTAAGATGACAAGTATGCCTGTATACTCCAATCCCTCAGCATGGCACATTACCATGATTACAATTCAGGTAACCTCACTGTGGCATGAGACCACAACATAAACGTATTTGCATTCAAATTCCACAGGCTGAAATGACACCCGTTTACACTGATGGTTCAGACTGTGACTCTGATTCCTGAGCTGTGTAACAGTGTAGCGGTCTGGCTGTCTGCTCTGGAGCATGCAAATGTAGCTTTGAGATCTATTTGGGATTCAGTCTTAATCCAGATTCTGTTTCTGTGTGCCACATCATCTGCCAAATGAATACAGGCCAAATGTGCCAGCGTCCACTTAAGAATGACTGGGAATGCTAAATAATGTCAGCATGTCCAGAGACCAAAATGTCAAAGCACAAGACTGTGTCATTGCAAGTGTTTGTGTTTGAAATGAAGATGGTGATTAACTTAAAATAGACTTAAACAATTCTTAAACATTCATGAGCGCCACCATGTTTACATCATATTGCTCGCTTTATCTCAATAATTCCATAAAATCAGATGTTTTCAAGCTGCTGAATAAATGAATCAAGGCCGACTGCCATTTGACATAGATGAGTTCAGAGGAGTTTTGTTTTTGCATGATGCTGCATCTACGCTCTTAGGTCTTTGCAAATGTAAACACAAATTTTACAAGATATTTGGCCCCAAAAATTACTGAAATATATGCATGAGACACTGAAGAAACCAGTGGTGGGCAGTAGCTTCACTACAAATAGCAAAGCTATTAGCTTAACTACATTTCTCAGTAGAAAGGTGGTAGCTTCACTAGTTTTTAAATCAAGTAGCTTTTCAGTAGCGAAGCTATATTTTTGACTAGGTAGCATGTAGCTTTGACAAAAGCTACATCGCTACACTATACATCACACGGGTATTTACAATCGGCAGTTTTAAATCAGAACTAAAGATGTCCGACTCACAAATGAATCACTCAACCGAGTCGGTTCTTTACAATTAATTGGTCACACCTTACAGCAAAGCAGTCAGAATCGGTTTGCAATTCAGTCTGAATGACTCAGAAAGCTCAAACGCATGCTGCTGAATCATGTGGTGCACACTCACTTGCCACTCACGGAATATTTTAAAACACTAAAATAAAGATAACATTTCTTGCAGTGGATCTACATATCAATTGAAACGTCCTATTGTTTGGCTTTGATGAAGAAGATCTTTATTAAGTTCAACACATGTACAGCTTGAATGGCATTGCAAGTAAAGATTTTACCATCAAACGTCTTTGTAGCCTACATGAAAACACATAAAAAAACATGTACCATTACCTGGGAGCACCATGTTAATACATAGGTATCCGAATAAGGTAGTCATATAGTGAAGTACTATGAAGAACCATGTAAATACAGAATAGTACATAAATATGGTAATTGTATCTCAAAGTAACATGGTATTACCATCTGATTCCATAAGCTATCTCCCCAGTTATCAGATATGATCAGTTATTGCCCAGACGTGCTCACAAACACACAAGAAATACAACAGCGAGACACAGAACTACGACACAAGATGAATAGTATATGTATGGAGTTTTTATACAGGGATGTGCAAAGAACCAAAGGGCTTTTAATATCCATCTATTCAGAGGCCAGAATAGAGTGAGGATTTAGAAGAGGAAAGGACAACAAACAAGTCAATCCCAGACCTTCAGTTCAGAGCTGGATCAGGCCACCACAGGACACAAGACAAATATTCCAGTCATCTCTCTCTCCTTCTGAAAAATTCTGTTTCGTTCTACTAGTTCTGTAAAATGATCCACCTCCTCTGTCGTTTCAATTTACTCATCTTAAAACCATTAAGGAAAAAACAATCAACTGCCTTAAGCACAACAATGTCTAACTGTTCATGTATTCTACATGCGCTTCTGTTTAGAGGAACATCGCTCTGATAAAATAAAAATCCACAGAAGCACCTGTATTTTAAGTTGGAAAATAAAAATGCCAAACCATCAAAAAACTTTGCTGTTGAGAGTGATCTAACGAAAGGCCTATAAAATAGTGATGCATTAAAGGCTCCAGAGTGTCTCTCAAACCTCAGCAGATTATTGATTTACGGGATGAGGTATTCTGCGGTGCTCCTGTTCCGTCTCAATGAAGTGTCCAGAGGACCGCACTCTGTGTTAATGCCTCAGACCACTAACAGCCCCCTGAACAAACAGAGCACAGCGGGAGAAGATGAAAGAGAGAGAGACTTAAGGAAAAGGGAGAGAGGAGGAGATGAGTGCTACCAAAAAATAAAAGAGTGGACTGGAGATTGGATTTAAGACAACAAAACTAGACTCCCGGAAATGTGCCCACAGTTTTTCTGATAAACGTTTGGAGCTGTGGACTGACGCATTCTGATCTGTTGCTACTCTTCTCACGTCCACATAAACAGAGGATCAAGCCTCTGTATGAAATGCATTTCGCTCATCTCACAGCTGGTTTACCTGCTTGACACACATACAAAGTAATTCTCTTTTCCTTTCTCTGCCTATCTTATCTCATAAACACATGCACACACACAGAGATTAATGCGCTCTGTTTATATATCTCAGCTACACACAGAGCTCACACTGATATTACATTTGGTTTAGTGTCTTGGGTGTTACAAAATGAAATGAATGATTCTTAAGGTGTTAAGTCACAGCTGTTGTCTCTATACTCTTACAGCTGTTGTGGGAGCAACTTGTAAAAATGCTTCATCCAATATAAACCGTAATGACAGTAACATCAGGTCTGACTTGAGCAAAAAAAAATCTTGGTTACTGTTGTAACCTCTGTTCCCTGATGGAGGGAATGAGACGTTGTATCGATGTAGTGACACTAGGAGGTCGAACTTGAGAATTGAAAATTTTAGAAAAGGCCAATGAAAATTGGCGAGTGAAATTTACATGCCACTCCCCCAGACATATGGGTATAAACGGAGATGGCTTGCAACCACTCGTTCAGGTTTGTGCTGAGGAGCCGAGACAGAGTCCCGACCATTTCAGCAAGTAGTTCAGTGTTGTGGCTGGAGGGACAAAACGTCTCATTCCCTCCATCATGAAACGAAGGTTACAATAGTAACCAAGAAGTTCTCTATCTGTCACTCACTCAACATTGTGTCGATGTAGTGATACTAGGTGTCCCTATACAAATGGCACAACTAGCTGAACTGTGTTACATGGATCGGCGGTGCAGGCAGGCTGTCGCGTGCCTAATAACAAGTGCACATGGCCCCAAGGGAAGGGACAAGACATACTTAAAATGGGAATAGGCCGCACCAGCTGTTCTGCCCTTTTCTCACTTATTTGAAAAAATAAAAAAATTCACTTAGCTGGGACAAAGATACATATGTGCTGGGGAAGATCTTCTTTTTTCCCCTTGGATAAAAGACACCACGGAGACCACATCCTGACCAAAGTGGAGGTTAACATGTGGAGAATACATCACATGGACTTACCAACCAGGAAGTACCACACATGGAAAGGAGTTCCCACGGTAGGTCCTGCTTGAAAGAGAGAAGCTATATAACGCAGCAACTGTGACAGAGCATAACTCTGCCCAAGAGAAGACATGGGTTTACCCACAACTTACCTGTTTGTACCCACAAACACACAAAATGAAACAGGCTCAACTCTGAGCTTGTAAAATCTTGCAAAGGTATTAGGTGTCGCCCAGCCTGCTGCTCTACAGATGTCTGTTAGAGAGGCGCCATTCGCCAGGGCCCAAGAGGTTGCCACACTCTGAGTGGAGGATCATGTGAGAGTATGCCGGACCGATCTTCAGTGAGAGGGCCTTTAGCTCGACTAATTCCAGGGGCTCAAACGGGGCTCACTGTAGGCCCAGCAAGACCACAGAGAGGTCCCACGAGGGAACGAGGCATGGCCTAGGAGGATTAAACCTCCTGGCGTCTCTAAGGAACCTGACAATCAGGTTGTGCTTCCCCAAAGACTTTCCGTCTACTGCCACAAACACTTTTAAGGTGGAGGGCGACAGCCATCCCTCCAACCTCTCCTGCAGGAAGGAAAGCACTGACCTGACTGCGCACCTCAGTGGGTCTTCACCTCAGGAAGAACACCAATTTGTGAACAGATGCCACTTCAAGGCATACAACTGCCTCGTAGAGGGAGCTCTGGCCTGAGTGATAGTGTCTACCACTGCCAGTGTTAGCCCACTTAGGTCTTCCGCGTCCCGTCCAGGAACCAGATATGGAGATGTGAGGTGACAGGGACAGACCAAAGGGGAGGACCTTGTACTGATATGCCTGACCATCAAAGGCAAACCGACGGAATGGTCTGTGTCCGGTAAAATAGAGACACAAAAGTATGCATTTTTCAGGTCTACTGCCGTGAACCAATCTTGATCCTGGACACATGACAGAATGCGCTTCTGAATCAGCATTTTGAACGGGAGCTTGTGCAGGGCCCGATTCAGAGCTCACAGGTCTAAGATTGGCCTCCTTCTCTAGAATGTCAATGTGTCAACTCCTCATATACAATGTTCAGATTCTTTGAGGCATTGGTAACCTTAGTGATGTGTTCTTGCAGCAGGTCATTAAAGCATTTATAGCTTTTTGGGCGTCTTTAGTGATAGACTTCCACTTCTCGTAGCACACACTGAAGCGAAGTGCAACTCTTTTTACTTGCTCATTGTACAGTTCTTGGTCCTTTTCTGTTAACCTGCGGACTCTTTGGCCTTTTCGTGGCCCTTGTGATGTAGTGGGGTTATCATGTCCTTTACACTCTTTTAGCTGCTCTTCTATAATGTGTTGCTGCTTGTCATCACCACCATCTCCATCACCCTCAGGGGAGAACTCAACTCTGACATTGTTGGTTCATTTAATCTTGTTTTAAATCAAATCCTTCTTTTATCTGGGGGATTTCCTCAACTACTGTAATGTTTATGTCAGGTAAAGTTTAGACAAAGCTTAGTTGAGTAGTTATCTTATATTGAAAGAACTACTATAACTTGCAGTTAATAGCAATATGTTTTGTAACGATTTGTAATGGTTTTTACGTGAAACTTCAGGTTTGAATTTGAATCATCATAAATTATAAACAAAAGTTTTAACTCTTGTTACATTTGAATTCAACAACACATGTTAACTGAAGGTAATTCACTTTAAACGCACTTAATTACAAGTACTGCCTTAATCTTAGTACTAGTAGCTCTTATCAAATAGTTGCAGTACACAGTCATTAAGCACATCAATGTCAATTGAAATTCTATAGCAGAGGTAAGTAAAGAACATAAACTTGTAATATCAAAATACCAAGGATGTCTCAATCTCTTGAACAAATATATCTTATAATCTATTTTTTATTTTTTTTTTATCAAATCCTCTTATTTAAAATGTCTTTTATTTACACCTGGACTGTATTGTGGGCTGCTAATTCTTGTATGGCTGTGTAGATGGCAGTTGTAGATACACCCGCTGGACATGGAGTTGTCTCCCCTCATCCCTGGCTCACTACTCTGGCACCATCTTACAAGTCTACTCATGGCTTGAAGCAGTCGAATTCTCACTGTAGCTCCCTCCAATGATAGACATGAGGCACGAGGTCATGGTTAAAAGACTGGGTTTAATCCATCCAAATCAACCTGTGAGAACGGAGTTAAAGGAAGAAATAACAAGGAATAAACCAAAATGCATGTGTGAATGTCCTTTGTCTACATTTGAAGCCCCACATGGCTATACAACAGTCAGTAACACAGTATATCATAGTATCAGGCTGCATAAACTTTTCACAGTATAACTTGCCTATAAAGCAATAATTCAATTAGAAACGTTTTGTACTTAGAAACAGCATACAGAAACATAGCATGTAAAATTGTTCATTTACAAAACATTTAATGGACAAAAGATTCCATACACACAGTGTGTAAAATTATTATACTTCAGCATGCCATAAGAAATCACCACAGTGATATTAAACTAATTTACCATTGCAACCTTTACCCAATAAACATAAACTTCAGTCAAAACATACTTGTGGTTTGTCTGCTTACATGTTTATTACTGTGTGTAGCTGTCGCGGATTTATTTTCTGACGTCTTTTTGGCGCTTCACTCAACAGGTGTTTTCTTAATTAGTTCCAAGCGGAACACTAGCGCTGCAATGAATAGTTCCGCCTCCAAACTATTATTACTATAGGTACCAAAAAATAGCAGGATAAACAGCTATAATTAAAACTGCCGATGAGAGGCAGTTACACTTATACTTTTAAGTAAGGTTTCATTTGTTAACATTAGTTAACGTATCATGAAAAACAATGAACACCATATTTTTAACAAGAAATTTTCATCATAGTTAATGTTAGTTAATAAAAAATAAAATTGTTCATTGTTAGTTCATGATAGCTCATAGTGCATTAAATAATGTTAATGCAACATTTTATTTAAAAAATGTATTTCCATATGTTGAAACTAACATCAACCAAGATTAGTAAGTGCTGTAAAAGTATTGTTCATTGTAGTTCATGTTAGTGTTGTTAACTAATGTTAACAAATGGAAATATATCCACTTGTTAAGACAAGATGTATCAACCTCCCTATAATACTGTTTCTGAGTCTCTCATTTTCAGCATGCTGCAGTGCTGTGTCCCTTGTTGTTTGAACAGATCTCAGTCCAAAAACAACTATTAAATTGTCATACGACCGCTTTCCTTGCGATGAGAAAGAGAAGAGGAAATGATTACAGTTGATAAGGAAAGTTACAATTCTTAAACGAATTAAGAAAACAAATTTTGGTGCCAGTGGGTGCTAACATTAGCCAAACTGGCCCTTTGTGGATACTGCTGAAATAGACTATGGCTTTTATAGCTTTTGTTCTAACCAAGCTGATACTATGGTCTACATCCTGTAACCTGTTTACATCCTGTTCTTACCAGTTCTCATTATGCATATACATTAGTTCACAACCTGTCTACATTACAGTTTATCATTATTGTACACCTGCATATAATCTTACCACTGTATTACATTATAATTAATTTCTATATTTTAAGTCTTAGATTCTTATTTTTACTTTAACTTTCGTGTTTCTCTTTTCTATACATATCGTTTAAGCATTGTTGGAGGGCGCCTGAGATTTCATTGTCAATGACTATATATATAGGTATATATATACTGCAGGGCCAGTGACCTGTATAGTGGGAGTGCCTCAGACAGTGCAATAACAGCTGACTGTGGACTTCTCTAACATCTACAACCAGATTATATGGTTATGGCAGACAAGGGCTTCACAATTCGAAAAAAATTCACAAAAAGAGTTTTGCTGAACATCCAATCTTTCCTTGTCAATGGACAGTTCACACAGAAGGAAGTGAACAATAACAGTCTAATCTCCAGTGCTAGGATACACGTGGAGCACTCCATTCAGAGGCTGAAATTGTTTTGCATTTTGGACCACACCCATTCTAGTTCAGAAAAAGCATCAACAAGACACTGAAAGTATGTGTGTGTCTTACAAATTTACAAACACCCATACTCCGCTAAATTGAATGAATGAACTGATTGTCAATGTGTGTTGAGCATTGTTGATTAACACTGATTCATGCCTGTTAAAGGAGACCTATTATGCCCCTTTTTACAAGATGTAATATAAGTCTCAGTTGTCCCAGAATGTGTCTGTGAATTTCAGCTCAAAATACCCTAAGGATCATGTATTATACCATGTTATAAATGTCTCTAAATGGGTGGGATCAAAAACATGCAGATTTTTGTGTGTGTCTCTTTAAATGCAAATGAGCTGCTGCTCCCTGCCCCCTACCTGGATGAGGGCTGTGCCTTTACAGCTCATGCTTCAGATACTAAAGCAACAACAAATCAGAACCAATATGACTGACAGCGTAAATACCGGAGTTCAGCCATACTGTATATGTATGAATATATGTACTGTATGTATATCTGGTCTCCGTGAATACAATCAGAGACAATGGTAACGGACAGTAAACGTTTTTGGGTTAAAAATTAAAAATAACGAAATAGCTCTGGTCTCTGTGAATACAATCAGAGACAATGGTAACTTTAGCTGTATTAGCCGTGGAATCAGCTAACAAGCACATTCGGTAAGGCGATTTGCAAACATTCACTAAATATAAAGTGTGATACTTACATCTTCAGGATATAAAGCTGGAACTCGAACAGTCGGTACTGATCCATGCTTGACAATCAAACAAAGAAGTCCGGTGTAAAATGACTTGCACAAACATACACTTTTTTCAATTTTTTTATGATTTGGGGCACATTTCCTTCAAAAACAAAACTTGTCCACTGCATCTTCAGTGGGTCTGATGCCAGGAGTAAATGAAGACTCTTATGTTCACTTTTACAGCCAACAACAGAACACTTATGACACTTCTGAAGCTGAGACATTATTCTTCCCAATATAAGAAACACACTGCCAACTCACATTTATGTACAAACACCATGTAAAAGTGAATTTTGCATAATAGGTCCCCTTTAAGGGAGAGAGAGGTGTGATTTGCCCCCTCATGGGTATCTTCCCATCTTCTGACTGATTTATGCCTATTTGTTTTGCATAAAAATTACTATGTTTTTGACAAAGTAAAAATGCGTACAATTTTGTTTGTGAAATTTGTCGTCTTCTGCCCGTTTCCAATCAAATTGCCTTTTATCGATAAAAATGGTGTGCATAATGACGTCATGCTTAAAAAAAACTGTCACATAAGTTTTGGTTATTGCAAAAGAAATCTGCCCTTAAGCCGTATCCATACAGAAATGTGTGTATATCGCTATCGCTTCCCAGATGGTCCTAATTGTTTTTTCCCCAAAGTTTTGGTAAAATAGGGAGATTATTGAGACAACTCAATATTATTGAGAATTATTGAGAAATTAGCCAGCTTACTGTTTTACTGTTTGCTTACTATTATAATTTCACAAATAAATGCAATCAGAAGATGAGGATTTGCAATCAAAAGGGAACAGTTACCATTCTGACAGGACTGTAATATTGGTCCTGATGTTTCATTTGTTAATTAATTTTTTTAATTAAATGCTTTATTTGTTTGGTAATTTTTTTAATTTAATACAGGGAATTTTGCCGGCATTTTTTCAAAAGTAATCTAAACATTAATTTGATAGAATTGGGCTGTATGTTATCATAAAAAGCACACTGAAGCTTTTCTCTTAGTATTGTGTATTTATTTTTAATTTAAAACATATTGGTGCACAGAAATTAGGTTTTTTGTATTGTGGGCTAATTTCGTCACTGTCGACTATTATTTTGAATGGTGTGGTAAAGCAACTTTCATAAAAAAATGGATGGCTACCACGATTAAATTAATAACAAAGAGTGGCCATTCATTTGTTCTCTGTGCACTTGTGGATGACAGGTGCATGAGAGATATTTCTGCTGGTACTCCTGGAAGTTTCTTGACGCAGATGTGTTTGCAGCATCGGTTCTGTGCAGGCCATTAAGACCAATCCATAACAGTGTGAGTAATGCTTCAAGTACAATTCATTGGCTTTCAAGGATGTATACCTTTTCATCATGATTGACACAGACTAATGATTGGGGTAAATTCTGTCATGTGACATTTGTTAATGGCTATTTTCTTGACAAAAAGTGTTTCCAAACCAGTTTTTATAGACAGAAAAATATTATGTCGACGCTTGTGAAATTTTTGTGACAATTTGCTTTTCCATCAGCTATATCGGTAAACTTTTTGATGCGCTACAACTTTTGTCGCAATAAAAAAAAACTTGGATGGAAACATAGTTAATGTTAACACCCCATGTTGGTTCTTTGAGCACTGGCAGGATGACAAGGTCAAGAGGAGTCCATACAAGTAGGTGACAAATGTTAGCTCTGGTCAGGTGTAGGTTGCCATGGATCTGATGTCAGTAGTTATGAGTTTGTTTTAGTGTCAGGATACCAGCCATTTCATCCAACTATAGAAAAATGTCCCTACTCTCTGCTGCCTGCATGATAGTCTTGGTTCTGGTTGACAACAGACACTTCACCTCAACAATGCAATCACCAGATACTGTTCCATCTGGAGATCCACCGAGCAGGCCGCTGTCAGACAGGAACAGTCCCTTCTCCAGGATAACGAAACCAGTGTGTACAATGTATTGCTGCTTTGCCCTCAGCTTGGGCATAATCTGGGCTAGTTGAAAGCTCATCAAACATCTTGACAGGAAAGTCTAGATTTAAAGTTAAATACATAGTGTCAGATATTTACAAAAAATACTTTTAGCCACATAGTGTATACAAAAATCCTTAAAATTAAAACGGACAGTCAGATGTCTGTGACTTGCAAGGGTTTATATACATATCTGTGTAGTTTACATCAGGTGTCAAATCACATCTGTCATGGGCCTAAACTATGTAATGTTTGTTTTTAACTACACATTACACCAGTTTGACACCCCTTGTTCAAATTATGAGAAATTATGAAACTTTTGACATTGTACAAAATTATTGAGTTATGAATGACTTTACCCTAGCTGAATTATCACTGATTTAATGTAATGTAACTGTGATGTTTCTGGTAACATGGAGGGCACATCAAAATACTAAAGTCGTACCTGAGGCGTTTCTGGACTCAAAATCTACTTCATCCCAGTAAGTTTTGACAAGGATGCCAGTGCCCATTCTTTGTCCCCCTGGGTGACAGATCTTTTGATTTAAGATGAAAAAATAGTATAAAATGGGTAATATGATGAGTAATAGTAATTGAGATCTTTTCAAATGAGAATACTATCTCAACTTAACAGCATTTTATTAGCACTATTAATTTATAGCACACCTTTAAGCTAAGCTTGTAAAAACTAACGGTGTACAGTACAGCCTCCATGCTATCCCGGACACCAATATTTTAACACTTCAGAAAAGATGAATCACTGTATGGCCATCTAAGATTTCGGTACGGAGATAAAGCTTAGGATCATGATTTTTCGGTAGTACTACACCACTTAATTATACGGTGGCGTACAATCTTATCATCATGACATATGTTGGGGGTATGATTTTCATTTAATTTGAAATCAGCAACAGTGATTAATTCACAGTGGTTCATATTTAATCTGTTGTTTATCTGTCTGTACACATCCTGAATAAATGAAATGACCATTTAATTCCGGGTGTATTCAGAGTCTTACAATCATTTTATGTGAAAAACAAACCTAAATGTAAACATTTTTCATCGATCTCAGTCACCCAGCATCCACTGTAACACAAGTTTCGTTATAACAAATAAAAAATTTGCTATCTCAAGCATAATGTCATGGGTTTGACACCAGTGGCTCAGAGATTATGCCATTGGCTCTAGCGTGCCTTATGACCGATTACAATGACCTCAAGTTCGGATGTACATATATTTTTTGAATGAGATGTGCCGGAAGAATCAGGATGATACCGGATCAGTATGCCTTCAAGGAGAGGGAATATTTTTACAGATTAAAACCTTCCGTTTCACTCTGCTACTCACACAATGCCATCGTATGGTTTGGAATATTATTATGGTGTATTTTTACAAATAACTGATTGTGACTGTACTTTATTTGCTTGTAAAAATGTCTGTTATAGTGTAATATCAAATTATGAATATTTAAGTGTCTCTTTCATGTTTTATCTTGTAATTATCAGTTAGGTTTAGAAATGTGGTTGGGTTAGGGATCTAAAATATTTGATTGTATAATGTAATATCATACTAATATAATTATAAGTATTATAAAACATTGAGGTTAAGCACACAAAATAATATTCAAAGATTGATAACTGATGACAAAGTTTTCTCATTGAAAACAATGGGGTTTCTCACTGCGTCAATTAGAGGATGCCAGGGGGCACCTTTGGTGTCATCATGCAGATGCGGACAGCTTCTGCACAAGCTTCAAAATTGGAAGCTTAGGGAGTGAGAACAGGTTGAGGGAATACATAAGTCTTGTGTTTACAGCATCCATTAAGACACTGACATAACAGGAGGATAAAGATCTGGCAATTGCATATTTCCTTCAAAAGTGATGGTGTATGTGTGTGAACCTACAGAGACACCACTAAAAAAAACTGAAAATAAAGCAGCAGCAGAAAAGAGCTGTGTGGAGCCCCGAGCATAAAGCGAGAGAAACCACTGTGAGACAGATAGGATAAGACCTGAAAAAAATTCACAATGCCTGATTACAGGAAAAAACATAATGTCAGAGGTCATGTGATGAAATATGTTTTGAGTGTTCTACATTCTACTGAAAACTGCATCCAAATGTCACAGTATGCACTCATACATAAACAAATTGTGTCAGAGCTATTGGGGGGTCCCTTTTACCCCTAATTTCCTTCTCCCCTATCATCAGGGATAGAGCCAGCAGTTTTTCACAGGAGTGGTCAGCGAACAGTCTATGGTGTCACATCGTCGGGGGGATTGGGGGGGTATTGTTCATATAGTCGGATGAGGGGTGGGGGATGGTGGTTGTTGGTTGTTGGTGTACAAAGACAAACTAAATTGTGCGCAAGATAAAAATGACCAAAACGGCAATTGCGAATGGGGTGGCCAATGCTCATATGTTCCAATACATTGTTTTTCTTTTGTCTCTGTCATGTATCAGCATGGCCTTTGTATTTAAAGGTATTGAGGGAAGACACATTTGTCATAGGCACAGCAAAATAGATGGAGAAAGATATTTGGGCTACAACAGCAGAAGACCACGTCAGGTTCGACTTCTGTCAGCCAAAAAAATTAATCTGAGGCTACAGTGGGCACAGGCTCACCAAAACTGGACAGTTGAAGACTGGAAAAACATAGCCTGGTCTGATGAATCTCAATTACTTACACAGATGGTAGGCACACTGCTGTCTCAGTTATCTGTTCTTCGCTGACCAAAGTGGAACTTGATGTGGTCTTCTGCTTTTGTAGCCCATCTGCCACAAGGTTTGACGTGTTGTGCATCCTGAGATGCTATTCTGCTCACTACAATTGTATGGAGTGGTTATATGAGTTACCATAACCTTTTTTGTCTGCTCGAACCAGTCTGACCATTCTCTGTTGACCTCTCTAATCAACAAGGCGTTTCCGTCCACAGAACTGCTGCTCACTGAATGTTTTTTGTTTTTGTCACCATTCTGAGTAAATTCTACAGACTGTTGTGCATGAAAATCCCAGGAGATCAGCAGATACAGAAATACTCAAACCAGCCCATCTGGCACCAACAATCACGCCACAGTCAAAATCACTGAGATCAAATTTTTTTCACATTCTGATGGTTGATGTGAACATTAATTGAAGTTCCTGACCCGTATCTACATGATTTTATGCATTGCATTGCTGCCACACAATTGGCTGATTAGATAATTCGCATGAATAAGTAGGTGTACAGGTGTACCTAATAAAGAGGTCGGTGGGTGTATATCTGGTGAAAATTAGGATCCACTCCACCAGTGTCACTCAGTCACTGTAAATTCCTTCAGAAAACTGCGTGAGGTGCACGTTTATAATTTAAAATCTAATTTGGATTATTTATGAAAACTGGGATAGATAATGGACAATGTTGTGTTATGTCACTGTAATAATATGCTTATACCCTTATACAGGGTCACTCAACTCGTTTGAGGGCTCCTACACTGTACATAATAAAGTATTCCCATGATATTAGTGTGCTGTTATTCGTCTCTGGTTTCTCCAAATTGTCAAGAATGGATGAATGTCCTTGAAGAAGTGTCAAGTGAGGTGATTTTCTGAATAAAAATTAGATGAGATACATTCTATAGGTTGGGGACCCACATTAGAGGTGTTGGTACAAAATGACACCCCTTTATCTGTGTTTGACATACTGTAATAAAGAAAGTCAGAATGTTTATGAGACAGCAGCATCCTGTGAGACAGTTGTTTCCTGGAAATAAAAAAACAGTGTGCCTATTCTTTGTCCTTTAATTTTAATTCTGCTCAGCTTTGAATAAGAAATATCAAGTAAATTATGTTGTTATTTAGCTTTTAAATTAATTATACATTTTTGAGACCCTCCAGCTTTGGGGCTAATATTTGTTCAAACTCGTCTCTAAATATTCATTAAATATCTTACAGTAGCAGCTGTACAAACAAATAATCGAAGTCAAGTGTGTATTCTAATACCTTTAACCATAGTAACTAGGGTTGTCAAAAATACAGATACTTTGAAACTACCGTGATACCAAATTTGAAAAAAGGTTCTGAGCTTAGTTAGCATTCAGTAGTACTTAAAAAACTGCAAGTATCTGAGCAGTCTATACACTATAATGAAAATTGCATGTTTTTGCTTAAAAAAAAAAAGTCCCTGCAGGGACACCATACACTCTAGTTGGAAATAACGAGATAGCCGGGATTCAGACAGCAGTGGTTACGATGGAAGGCACACAAGCAAGTGGTTACGATGGAAGGCACAGAGTCCCGCGCTGTTAGAAAAAGAGAACAGAGTGCGGTGTGGAAATACTTAGCTTATGAAGCGAATGAGCAGGGCAAAGCAAAAGATACAACCAAGCCCATTTACAAAGCAGGCAACACCTCAAATTTTAGCGAAGCATTTGCCCGACACCCAGACCTCTTCAAAGAATTTTGACAGTTTAGCGACAGCATAGGTTATTGAATGAATATCTTACATATAAGTACATTTCCTCAATAAAACATATGGATTAATGTGAAATTAAGAGAACGAGCTAGCTAATTTAGCGCTAACGTGTATGTTACATTGTTGTTCTCTAGTAATTGAGCGATTTTTTGTATTTATTTTGTTCTCATTTTCCACCATAAAACCTCATTATGGATTTGTTCTCTCATAGCATCAGCAACCAGCTGAGAGGGAGACCCCTACATTGATGCAGCCTACCATAGCAGCAATTTTTGAGCAGCAAAGAAAATATGAAAGCACTTCAAATGAGGCAAAGAGATTGAACGGAGCAGTGGCAGAGTTCATCTTTATGGTTCAGGTCCCTGTATATACAGTAGAAAAGCATGGTTTCAAGCAACTGCTTCAGCAGTTTAACTGTAAATATGAGCTTCCAAGTCTAAATTATTTAATGTACACCAAATTCCCAAAATTGTATACAGAGACAAGACATGTACTGAGTCAGCAAATTGCAGGAAACCCATTTTATTCGGACAAGGATTCGGACATCACCATTCTTGAGACGGTCAGAGATGCGCTTGCCGCACTGAGTGTATTCACTTATGCACTAAGTGAAGAAAAACACACCACTCTTTCCTCTCTCCTTCCTCTGCCATGGAAGATATTTTCATGTGTTACACATGTTGAGACTGACAGCACCCTTGCACATGAAATAAAGTAGAAAATAGGGAGTGATCAGAAGCAGCGGTATGCAGACTTAATTTTACAGTTCGTTCTAAACACTGCTAACTTCCTTGATCCAAGGTTTATGAACAGTTTTGCAAACAAGGAAGCAGCGGTCAAGCATAGGCTTCTGGGGCAAATAGATATTGCCCAGGAGGAACACATGCTTCAGCAGTCAACACAGCCAGCAGAAAATACAGGGCAAGAAAGCAAGAAAAGAAAAACTGATTTGAAAAGCCTGCTATCAAGCATAAAATGTGAAAAGAAAGGTGAACAAACACAGGGGCAGGTGAGAACCTATCCATAACTGCACAGCCTTCCCCACAAGAAAAACTTGCCAGTGAGTTTTTGATATCTAGAAAAATCCCAGAACTCTATGCTGAAAAGGATCCACTTGTTTGGTGGAGAACAAATGAAAAAGTCTTTCTCTGCTCTCACAGTTTGCCAGAAAGTATTTGTACATTTCAGTTTCAAGCTGTGCATCTGAGCGCATTTTCAGCACCTCTGGGTTAATTTGCAATCAAAGACCATCAAGACTGACCCAAGACAACATCAATATGCTTGTGTTTCTCTCAAGGAACCTAGCAATTGCAAAAAAAAACTTAAATAAATCAGCAAAGCACATTTTAACAAACATGATTAGATGCCAAGGCACTCTCTTTTTTTTTTTTCCTCTTAAGTTTGTTGAATAGAAATTAAGTTTGGCCTTTCCCTCTCCTCTTTTTGTTTTGTTTTTCCCTCCCCATGTCTCCCTCCCAGGTCGTAGAAGGTGGGGATGCCCAGCCTGAGGCAAAGGAGGGAGGAGTGTGACAAGGAGGAGGGCGATTAACCAATCGGGCTAATCAGCCGAGGAGAGGGATAAGTGCAACAAGATGCAGCAGTTCTGGGGAGAGAGAGCTACAGGCAGCTGCCCTGTATACATTTATGTTTTTATGTTTTTGTGTTTAAGTTTATTAAAACATTACTTTGATGCTTCGTCCGGTTCTTGCCTCCTCCTTTCAATTGAAACCTGTTACACCCTATTTAGGACTCTAAAACATGTGTGACAGCCGTGTTCTTCTGATGCGTTAATGTGCTAATTTTGAAAATGAATCACAGCAGTTACTTGCTTTGATTGGCTGGTGAGAAGGAATTTTTGTCAACACAACCATGTGAAATATTCAGTCCATCCATTCCTACTTATATCTATATCTCATTTATATTTTTTAACATATCCTACCTCTTTTTCAATACATTACATCACCTGCACATAACTGTATATCTGTTTATAAAATATTCGAACAACATTATTGCTCTATTGTATATTTCTCTTGTTATTTATCTGTTATTTCTTATTTTTATGTCACTATATGTATATATGTTTAAATGTATATGTTTGTATTTATGAATATATGGTTGCATTCTCTTTGCACTGGAAGCTTACTCAGTCTTATGTGAGTGTACATGATTTTTTTTAAATTTACTATTAAAAGTATTCTTAATTTCCTTAGGGGTAAAACTTTTTAATGAGGAAAAAATGACTTCATTCCCCTTTAAACTGGGCCATCTTGCAACACATCAGAGCCCAATTTCCATCAGGCGATGAACACAATGATTCTGTTGATGATTTGTGCAGCATACATATACAACTCCACACCTTCATCACAATGCTCTTCACCAACCACACAAACTTTTTTCAGCCTGTTTCATCACCTCTTCTCTACACCTCTTCCAATGTCTTTTTATTTGGCTTACTCTGCTTTTTTTTCTTGTCAAATTCCAGCTGAATAAATGTAGGAGTCTGGATTGCCTGTCTGCTTGTCTCTGTTTAGAAGGAAAATGTTAAAGCTCTGTTCAATCAGTGCTCATTCTCCTCCTCCTCATCCTCATCATCCTCACCCTCTCTCTCACTCTCTCTCTCTCCCCACAGTTTCCCTGAAAAGGCTCACTGAAGACAGGTAGAATGTACATATTGAGACAACCTTTTTTTGCTTCTCACAGGCTAGTCCGAGCAAATGTTTTTATTGCCTGACAGTGCCAAATTAAAGGCTGTGTTCTGAAATAAGGATGGACATTCAATTTCACATGTTCGGTATGCTAAACTAACAATGCAATGTTTGGAAAGCACCATAGAGTTACAGTGTTACACTTTTTTTGGTTAAATCAACCTAAACATGTCTTACTTAGTTGTCTGTCCTCTTTTAAATGGAATCAGGACCAGAATAATTAAATTTCCATCACTAACAGCCCAAACTATTAACCAGTAGTCTACACCAAAGAATGCTGCACAGAGCAGTAAAAAAAAACAGTTATTATGTCACCATGGAATAAATGTACAGGATGTAGTACAAAGTGAAGCACCATACTAATAATGGGTCAAATAACAAAAGAAGAAAAAAAGATTTTGTATAGTGCACTGTGTTGACACATGTTGCTCAAGACAAGGCAAGCATACATTTTTCACAACTACCCGATTTGGAGTGCTTTAAAGCACACTTTTCTTTTCAAGGAAGGTGTGAAGACTGTATTTAATTTACAGTAGATCCGATCTACAAAATCCCAAATGTATTCCTATTTTGTGAGATGATAAAAAAAAAAAAAAGGATCATTAAGAAAATAAAAGCATACAGTTAGACCAGCCTATATTCTAAAAAATGCTGGGTTATTCTTTTGGGGCATTTAATTGGGTTATTTTCTCAGTGTTGGGTAGTTTTTGGTAGTTTTGTTTAACACAACTGCTGGGTTAATGGCTGGGTCATTTTCACTGACAGTAGAATCAATACACCCCTCCCCAACCCCGACGCATCAGCCTAGTTCCTTGGGTCAAATCAACTCAGCAAATCAGCACTGAGTTACTTGTCGTGGCACGCAGGCTGTTTGAATTCTCCTAGGACAGATTGTTGAATTTATTTTGAGAAACATGGTTTGTATCAATATATTGTATACTTAATTATGTACACTAAAAATGCAAACATTTGCGAAAACAGGCCAGCTTACATGACATTAAATGTTAATGTACTGCTAACTTAATTAGCTTTGGTTTACTAATAATATTTTTGTCCATAACATACACCACTTAAGCAGCTTTCACAATACATTTCTGAACACTTTCTTGCGTCCACATTAACAGTCAAAGTTGCCCATCTCCCACCTCATGTCCAACTGCGGTGCTGAATCAAAACAACCCAGTTGCTGAGTTCTCTGTCGTGGGCATTTTGGATCGTCTTCAGGAGGTACTCGAGTCAGCACTTCTTAAGCGGATATACTGGAGCATTTTTTCTGGTGAAATAAAGGTTTGAATCGGTCTTCGTATTTATCAATCGTTACCATTTTGTGAAACGTGCCATTCTGTATCTAAAACATCACTTACTGTACTACACACGATTGATTTAGGTCAAACTGAAGACAGTAGGATTTAATGTAGCTGATATTTATTACTTCATAGGGTATTTCAGTGCTCGAGTAGGCAAAATGATTAAAATACCCAACCCTAGCCTAAATGTGACTTTTGGACTTTTGAAGTTTGGAACCTAGTACTATAAATGCAAACAGAGCTCAGATCTTCTTCTAAAAATCTTCCACCATTGTCAATAAGCCTGGCTCCCCTAAATTTGGAGAGGTAGAATGTTTAGTGTGGTTTGCTTATTTTCATTTCCATTGAGAGTTCAGTGACCCCCACATCAAAGTAAATAGTTCAAATAAATTATATTTAAACAAAACATCAATGCAAAATAAATTAATTATAATTTGAGTGTCTATAATATATTAAAATATTCCCATATGAAAGTTTATACAGTATTCTTTAAGGTAACATGCTAATGAAAACTTTGTACAACTCTCGCCTCATGGAATCAATGGTAAGAGAAACCAAATGCCAAATGAACATTGAACCAGTAACGAATTTCTGGAGTTGGGTGGAAATGTCAGCATAATTAGCTCAGCACTTTTGTAGCTGACAGCTCGTGTTTCAGTTCTGTATTTAATGTGCTTTATCCATGCTCTTTTAGAAAACAGATTTACAACAACAACAAGAAGATTAAGATTACTGCAATTTCCCACATTTTTCCTCAAAACCCAGTCTGTATTAGGGTTGCAGTGTTCACGGTATACCACGGTTTGAAAATTGACGGTTATCATACCATGTACATTTGCTTATCTACGGTATTGAGAAAAAAATGCAACCGGATGGAGAATCTCATATACGCGTGCGCATCTCCTTTATTCCTTGTCTGCCTGTCAGACTCGTCAACTTGCGACACACACAAACACACACGTGCGCGCAGCGGAGAAAATGTCTGAGAGAAGCGAGGCGAGGGGGTTTGACATGAGTTTGTGTGTGAGTTAAAGCAGTGTTTCTCAACTGGTCTATTCGGACTGGGTCACGGACAGCAGGGAAAGAGCAATGCCATGGTTTTCCCATTGAAGATATTTCGGCGGCCGCCCAAGGTATAGACTATTTAGGACTGCCGATGTAGATCTAATGATAATCTTGCAAACAGCTAAAGCAGACATGGGCAACATACGGCCCGCGGGCTGGATCAGGCTCATTTATCGTAAAAGCGTTTTTATTTTTCATTTAATATTTCAGTTAACTTGCATTGGGACGTAACGCGTCTCCACAAGCGTATAACATGCTCAAGGTTGCCAGATAAGAGACGAAACCCCCCCAGTCTGAGATTTATACTCGTGCAAATTGGAAATATTCTGCCTAATGTAATCCTTATTTTGTGCAATCTGGCAACCATGCACGTCTCGCTTTCCCCTTTGAACAAACTTAGCGATCTGTAGTGCAATATTCTGCTCAAGGAAAAGTGTTATACGGCTACTGTGTGTCCATTCTTGAGGCTGCTTGTGATGCTTGTAATTTTGCAGGTAACCTTCTCAGTGATTAAATTAAATATAAAAAGTAGATCTCGGCATCATTGACATGCGAGCAAAAGCAAGCCAGAGACGAATATGTAAATGTATTTTTTATTTGTGCAATTTAGAAATGGGTACATTAAATACAGGTTATGTTTAATCTATGGCAGGTCGACACTTGATTTCCAATGTAAAATCTGTCCTGAAGCAAAACCAGTTGAGAAGCACTGAGATAAAGGTACAGACAAGAGCAGTCTGGCCTCGCTGTCGTGCACCTACAGTA
Organism: Xyrauchen texanus; assembly: GCF_025860055.1. Classification (NCBI taxonomy): domain Eukaryota; kingdom Metazoa; phylum Chordata; class Actinopteri; order Cypriniformes; family Catostomidae; genus Xyrauchen; species Xyrauchen texanus. The sequence goes on from NC_068287.1 coordinate 21,840,061, forward strand.
TATGTTAACTGTTAATAATCATAGGACATTACTTTAAATGCTCACACAGCTGATGTTATTTTTCATTTAGTAGTTCATTTAACATGCTATGATAACATGTAAACTAACATGCTTTAGTTATATAACATGTTATAGTTACATGATATTTTTTATAATGTTTATAATTCTGTTTGCTTTCTTATTTTTCTAATTATTTATTTTCAAAAGGGAGACTTTTTTTACACATATGTACCAAGAGTGTACGCCGCATCATTCTTAAAAGTGTAACACATACTTCAATAAAATAAATGGTTTCAAGTTTCAATTATAATAAAGTGATTGCTCAAAAATAAATAAATAAATAAAATAACCCTTCTGTTTTCACTAATAATAGTAATTGTGTAATACCGTATACCATGATACCGTGATATTTTCTGAGACGGTTATCATCCCGTGAAAATCTCAAACCGTTGCAACGTCTGTATTTTACTTTCTGCCCTATTGAAAGCATCTGAGCCCAACTTGTTTTAGAAAAATATGTTCTTTCCAAGCGTTCATTGTTTTAAAGAAAAGGAAGTATTTGTATATGTACGGTTGTGGGTTTGTCATTTATGAAACATATACAGAATAATGGAGTATTATATGGCAATTTTATCTTTTGCACGCATAATCATGCAATCAGTACACTTTTTAGTTTATTGGGGTAGCTGACACGAAAAACTTTTAGGAAGTTGGGATGTTGTGTGACTTTTTCCCTCCTCTCTGTTTTACCTTTATTAATTTGCTTTATGTCTGTCCTATAAGTTGGAACATATATGATGGAATACCTCCAGCAGGCTGAGGCATCAATGTCCTGTCGCTTGAGAATGGACACATGGGCTCCCATGCATTTGTTATTCTAGCAGGAGGGTCTCTAGAGCAAAGCACACTTGTTGGGGCAGTCGATGTGTGCTTTAAAGGTTTTTATCTTTTTTATATCAACTACCCTAAACAGTGTGTGCATGCTTGGGAGTTTATTAAAAATGTTTATGAGATGGAGGGAAGTGAATCTCCATCTGTGAAATTTCTGCAGATAGATGAAAATAATAAGGGTTCTTTGTTTAAACAATGGTCTATAGAGTATATGAGGTAGTGCATGTTAGTTTTAATTTTACATGCAGATAATGTTTTTTTTTTGTATAAACAACCATTTTATTGCACCTTGAGGAAGATTATTTTATAGTTTGTATGACAGATTCTTTGTGTAAATAAGCTTTTTACTGCTAATGGAAGTATTGTATTGCATAGTTTTAATTTTATGTGCTCTACTGTAGATTAAAAACAATAATGGTTCTTTGTAATAGACAATTGTTTTATTGCATCTTGGGGTACAATATTTTGGATAAATAATATGGGTTGTTTGTAGAGGCAACTGTTTTATTGCACCTTGAGGTATTTTAGAGAATTTTCATAAATGTTAATCCATTTACATTGCTTTTCAACTGTATACACTTAAAACAAACTATAATAATAAAATTGTGTTTGTTTTGAATGCTTTAGCACTGTTAATAGTAATCTCTTGGATATTTGAGGTAAAATGTAATTATTAATGTACATGTACTGAACATTTTTATATATGTGGTATATTTGACATTTTGAAAGGATAAAAATAACCCTGAAAATATTAACCCATTTTTATAAATAATTAACCCAGCATTTTTGTAAAAATGAAACCAACCCAATTTGGGTTGTTTTTAACCCATATTTTTTTAGAGTGCACCCTCAAGGAAAGGATATTCAAACAATGCTAATGTAGGTGAAGATATTGGCATAGCACTTATTATAAAAAAATTAAAAAAAACGGCCATTAGACGAGCTAAACACATTCCTTTGAGCAGGATGCAGTTTGACAGATCATAATCATAATCCAATCAGTGGAGACGTGGTCATCAAAAGCTAATCAGAGCTCTAATCACAAGAATACACACACTGGGACATGGAACAAACACTTGCTTTTATGAAACTACAGTAATGACAATTTTACTGCCACAGGGCATAACTTTGTCAGTAAAATGATTGAGAACATAAGAAAGTGATACATTTCATTCCAGTAGCCCTTTGTCCTCTGCAGTTAAATTTATTCTTGCTCTGAATCCATTTAGTTTCTTTCACAGTAAACAAACACACCCCCAACCACCCCACACACAAGCATGCACACAAACATTTATGCGATACATGTAGGCCTACATTTCTAAATAATATTTCTGACATTCAAACCTACTGCTGTTTACTGCTATCTATCCCCTACTGCCCTCATATCCATTCACTGCTGTGAAATCCTACCTCTTTCACCCCTAAATATCTCCCTCTACAAAGAAACAGGCATGTATATTATTTAGATCAGGGGTTCTCAACCTTTTGCAAGCTGGGCCCCCCAAAGCTGGTTCATTGCAGTTGGGGCCCCAGTGCCCCCCGCCCCACCCCATGCTTTATTGTTGTTATTATTATTATTATTATAATTGGCAGTAGCACCAGACTTCTAATGTGGGCTTGCAGGCATTATTATTATTATTATGAGTAGTAGTAGGCCTATCATCATTACTAGGCTATTGCTATATAATTGTATGAGGTTACATGCTTTATTGTTGTTATTATTATTATTATTATTATTATTATTATTATTATTATTATCATCATCATCAGTAGGCCTATTATCATTACTAGGCTATTGCTATAATTGGGAATTGGCACCAGACCTCTGATATTAATTTATGCTTTATTATTGTTATTATTACTAGGTCTAATAGTAGGCATCATCTGCATTTTTTACAGAAGCTTGCTGGTAGGTGATGTTAATGTGAGACCTGAGCCTGCTTTGCCTTGCAAAGATCCTCAATTCTTGGCACAATGTTTGATAAACATAGCCTCAAATCATCCTCGATTTCTGCACGATTGCGGTATTTCGTTATGAGTGCAGTCATTTTTGAGAATCCTGCCTCACACAAATATGTCGACGCGAAAGGAAGGAGAATCTTCAAGGCGACGTCACAGAGTTCAGGGTATTCCTGCATCAATGCTGCCCAGAATGACGAAAGAGGGCAGGAGCTAAAGAGTTCCTTCAGTCTACTGTCACTCTTCAGCTCAATAAGCTGTTCCTGCATATCAATTGATAGCTCGTTTGCTGCGCACACAAACGGATCTCGAACCCACGCAAAAGAGCGATAATCCTCTTTAAAGTACGTCGCAAATTGTTTTCTCATTGCTGACAGGTGCTCAGACGCTGATTGAAATAGGGAGGAGAAATCGTGTGACGTGCCAGCATCAGTGATAAAGTCTGCAAGGCTGGGGAACATGTCGCAGTTCCCTCGACTGATGTGGCCATGCCAGAGGTCTAGTTTTTGTGTGAAGGCGTGCACTTTGTCTGCAAGGAGCAAAATATGAGTTTCGCGGCCTTGGAAAGACAGGTTGAGGCCATTCAAGCAGTCAAATATATCGACCAAATAGGACAGAGACGCAAGCCACATAGTGTCATCCAGATGCTTCACCAGATCTGATTTGATTTCTGTCAAAAACCACTTCACCTCCTCTTGTAACACCCGCCCCCTGGAGAACCAGCGAACTTCAGTGTGCAGAAGCAGCTGTTCGTGCCCTGACCCCATCTCCTGGCAGAGGACCCCAAACAAGCGAGAGTTTAGCGGCCGTGATTTGATGAGATTTATTATTTTCACGGATTGGTTCAGCACGGAGTCAAAGAGAACCGGCATTTTTTTAGCAGCTAGTGCTTCGCGATGGACCATGCAATGTGTCCATTTCACAAGTGGAGCTACTTGCTGAACGCGAGCAGTTAGGCCACGCTCACGCCCCGTCATTGCCTGCGCACCATCCGTGCATAGGCTAACGCATCGGTCCCAAGCCAAACCATTTTCACGGATAAAAATATCAAGGACATTGAAAATGGCTTCTCCTGTAGTGTGTGACTGAAGAGGCCGGCAAAACAGGACATCCTCATCAATCGCCTTGTCCCGCAGATACCTGACATAGGTGAGGAGCTGTGCCTGCCCAGCAATATCAGTGGATTCGTCCAGCTGCAGCGCGTAGTAAGGACTCTTTTTTACGAACTCTATCAGTTGCTCTCTGATATCATTGGACATGTTTACAATTCTCCTAGCGACTGTGTCATTGGACAGTGGTACTGCACCGAGTTTGGCTGCTGCACTATCGCCTATCATTATTCTGCTCATGTCTTGCGCTGCCGGCAAAATGAGAGTCTCGGCGATTGTATGCGGTTTACCCAGTTTACCGATCCTTTTGGCCACTACATACGATGCCTCCAAACACTGTTTAGACGCAGTGCTGTGCACTGAAATGGTTGCCGGTTGCTGATGGAGGCCATCAAGCTTTCTTTTAAAATATTCAGCTGATTTATTTTTAATGCCAGCATGCTTTGTTTCGAGGTGCCTTTTTAATTTGCAGGGCTTCATACTGTCGTTTGCCAGCACCTCGGCACACACGACACACTGAGGTCTCAGATCAGCCGTGACTGTAAACTCAAATTGCAGGTATGCTTCATCGTACCTTCGAACCTTTTTTGCAGCTGGTGGTGCGTCGGTTGGCTTGTTGGTCCTCACAAGAAATTTCTCCATTTTGATGTGTTTTCAATAAAGTTTAGGCAATATGTAACTGTGTGTGTGGTGTATGTTGAGAGACGTATCAGGGGCTAATCAGTCGGGACTTAGGCACAATCTTTAATTAAACGAACAAAATAATTATTTTGCAGACAATTCAGATTTTATTTTAATACTTAACGATTGTAGTCCTCGTCAGTGTGTGTGTGTGTGTGTGTGTGTGTGTGTGTGTGTGTGTGTGTGTGTGTGTGTGTGTGTCTTAGTCGTGTGGGTAGTTTTAGCTAAGTGTAGCTACTGAAAAAAAATACTGGCTAGGGCTGAGATTTGATCTAATCTTAAAAAAGAATGTTTGTGGGTTTAGTCTTTAAAAAGAATGTTGGGGTTTTGTAGTAAAGGCCTATGTAAATCGAGATTGATAAGACTAGCGAGAGCTGGCACAAGCGAACTTGGCAAGAGACTAGACTAGAGTGAATGGAAAGCTATGTCGTGAGTCAATTTAAATGCAGTGATTTATTTTTGTGTGAGAGTGAGTGAACATTGACATTTATACCCCGCTCTGTAAGCCAGGGCGGGAACGGCGGCGGCCATGCGCATGCGCGATTCATTTGCAGCCTGGACGCGGAGGGGTGTGTGTCTCCTCTCTGCTCTGACTGCTGCGCGAGGCTACTGAGAGACTGACTGCCTGTGAGTGCTTTTGGACGGGAGAGGGGCTCACGGCAGCACCCGCTGTTCGTTGAGCACAGTAGGCTTAACTGCAGAGTGATTCGTGCTTTCGAGTCTCCAAACACCACAAAAGTCTCCAAAAACACCAGTAAAAGTCGCTGGATTTGTCGCTTTTGACAAAAAAAAAAAGCCGCCAGGAGGATGATTTGTTTGTGTTATAATCAGTGCTTGAAGTGGCGGCACTCTCTTTGCATTGGCAAATCATGACATTTTTACAGTGAAAAACAAAACTTGGAGATATTGCTGTTACAACAATGTATTGTTATTTATTTAGCATAGCGCATCTCACAGCAATACTCAATTGTGTTTTGAATGATTCAGTGTTGTGAACGAGTCAAAGATTCAATGACCCATTCACAAACATCTGTCTCATTCTTGATGAATCGGCCGTTTGAACGGATCGTTTGAATGAACGACTCAATGACTCGCTTAATGAAACCGCTTATGCTTATCACCTGCATTTGTGCTCACTATCAACAAACCAATCAAATTTGTCCTTTTTTTTTTTAAATCAGTCCTAACACATTTTAATTTTTATTCAAGAGTTATGTATATACAAAACTATAACTTTTTATGACAGTAGTTTAGTGATAAAAAAAAATGTAAAAATTTTATTTTCAGTTTTTTTTCCCCTTCCATCGTAGCCTACTCGTGCCCCCCGGGAGAGAACCACTGATTTAGATTACTTAGGTCACTCTTTACATGGAAGTCATATTACAAAGTTATTACATTTTAACTACTATGTAATAACAATGAACAACATTTACTTAATGTGTAATTTTGAGAAATGCTTGAAATTAAACATTGTCTTTGTTATTACTTTAGTAATAATGGTAATTATAGCAACATACAATGTATATTTTAGGCATTGTATTTTATGATTTATTATTTAACCATATACATGCACACACTAAACCACCACACACTGCTTTTACAAAAAAATTACTATGGTGGTGCCATAGTACCATGATGGTCAAAGCCAGTAATACCATAGAACTGAATAGCCACTTCTCCACTATCGGGCCAGTGCTAGCCAGGGCTATCAACTGGCCAGCCGGGGCAAATAGCCTACGACCTCGAGCCAAGAGACCAAAATAAATCCGCGCTCCTACCATCGGGCCAATAGCCCTGCAGCATTTCCTTAAAACCCGCCCCTAACTTACAGCCCTGGTGCCAACGTCACACACTCCACTCATTTCATAAGTAAGAAGTTGTTTTCTAGAATAATGAGTTTATATTTTTTAAATAGCTAGCAAGATAAGTTATTGTTGACAACTCACCGACTGTACCTGCCATGGTGTCCTGAGTGGTCTCTCCACTAACATTGGGACAATATCCCACCACACCGTCAATAATCTCAAACCGTGGAAAGTTCTTTCTTTGGGCACCACTTTGTCCATTGTGCATTTTAACTGATTTGTATTGTACCTGCGATTTTTTTTTTTCCTGAACCTGTACTGTTGTGCACTGGATACACAATCTAGCAAATTCTGCAAAACTCCACCTTGACATTAACCCCGCCTCAATTTCCAGTTGGCCTTGTTTGGCCCAAGGGTAATCAGCAGGCTTTGGCCATTTTATTTGGGGCCATTAGCCCCAATAAATCCCAGAGGCACAATGAAGCCCCGGAAGTGACAGTGCCTCTGATTTAGGAACACAACTGGCCCTGGCACGCACTAGCACGCCCTCATTTGGCCCGATAGTGGAAACGCTGCTCATAATTTCTATATTAAAATATCATGGCATTTCAGACTGATCTCACAGTGAAATCGAAAATGGTAGGTTGACTTTTCTTTACCTAAAATAGGTCTGTACTTTCACAGTGACCAAAGCGGTAAGTGTTATTGGGCTTATTTGTACGTGTGAGCTTAATTTACCAGATGTAATTTCTATGGAGGTGCGCCAAAAGTGAGTTGTGAAGCGTGTTGTTTTCAGCTGAACAGGCTGTAACACAGTGAAGCATATTCTATAAACTGTACCCCTTAACGTCTAGGTTACGTATGTAACCTCCGTTCCCCGATGGGAACGAGACGTTGTGTCAGAGAAGCGACACTAGGGGTCTCTCTTGAGCGCAGATATTCACCTCTGAACTATGAAAAAAGGCCAATGAGAGTTGGAAACCAGTATTTGCATGTCCCGTCCCCAGACATACGGGTATTTAAGCGGCGCAAATACGGGAGTTCATTCAGGATTTTTCTGAGGAGCCGGAAATGGTCTGGCCACAACAGGGGCTCGGCTCAGCGACGTGGCAGGGGAGACACAAGGTCTCGTTCCCTCCATCGGGGAACGGAGGTTACATACGTAACCTAGACGTTCCCCTTCTGTCGCTCTCTCCACGTTGTGTCAGAGAAGTGACACTAGGGGTCCACTTAAAAAGAGCCATGCGCTGAGCCGTGTACGTGATCCGCTGATACAGGAGCGAGCAGGTATTCCTACGTGCAGAACGACCAACTGTATCAGGCTGCACGTACCCTTCCCCAATGCCCCATTTAAGCCATCAGGATTCCTTATCGTTACCCTGGAGGGGGAACAAGGTGACGGCCGCCAACATGGGAACGGGCCAGCCTGGCTGGGCCTCTTTTCTCTCTATGTTTCTCGCATAGAGCAACTACGGCCGGGGCCCTTACACGCATTGGGGGAAGGGGGTCTTAGCCCTTATTAGGGCGGAGAAGACCCTGCGGAGGCCACACCTACCCGGGAGGGGAGGCAAATTTTGAGTGGCAAATACATCGCATGGCCTATACTTAGGTCTTATGCGGAACAGTAGTGCGGTGGTAGATCCAGCCTCGCAGAGGGGGGAAGCATACAGCCTGGCACCCGAGGCAGCTGTAACTGCCTAAGGAAAACACGGAGTCAACTCTCGTGAGGGGACAGAACCGTGGTTTTACACACAGGGGGAGTCCGAACAGGAGGCCTTACCTGTGGTGCACCTATACCAGTACAGGGTAGCTAGTGGTACCCGCAGTACCACTAGCCAGGGACCAGACGTGGAGATTCCAGAGGTCTGGATGCGGATGCCAGAGCGTGCCCCATCCCTGAGAAAGAAGGTCCTTCCTCAGGGGAATTCGCCAGGGAGGGGCTGTCATGAGGAGCGTGAGATCCGAAAACCACGTCCGGTTGGGCCAGTAGGGGGCCACCAGAATGACATGCTCCTTGTCCTCCCTGACCTTGCATAGCACCTGTGCAAGAAGGCTCACTGGGGGAAAAGCGTACTTGCGCAGCCCCACGGGCCAGCTGTGCACCAGAGCATCTGTCCCAAGGGGAGCCTCTGTGAGGGCATACCAGAGCGGACAGTGGGAGGTTTCCTGGGAGGCAAACAGGTCTACCTGGGCCTTGCCGAACCTGTCCCAAATCAGCTGGACCGATTGGGGGTGGAGCCTCCACTCTCCGCCGGGCAAGTTTTGTCTTGACAGCGCGTCCGCTATCACATTGAGGTTGCCGGGGATGTGAGTGGCGCGCAGTGACTCCAGTCGCTGCTGACTCCAAAGGAGGAGACGACGGGCGAGCTGTGACATGTGGAGGGAGCGTACTCCGCCCTGGCGGTTTATGTAGGCCACCACCGTGGTGCTGTCTGTCCTGACTAGGACATGCTTGCCACGAATCAACGGAAGAAATTTCTTCAGGGCAAGAAAAACGGCCAGCAGCTTTAGGCAGTTGATGTGCCAGCGCAGCGGGCCTCGGTTCCACCGGCCTGCGGCTGCGCGCCTGTTGCACACGGCGCCCCAACCCAATTTGGAGGCATCGGTTGTAACCAGAACGCGACGGGACACCTGCTGCAAGGGTACTCCTGCCCGTAGAAAGCAGAGGTCTGTCCAGGGTTTGAAGGTTTGGCGGCAGGCGGGGGTAACTTCCACGCCGTGCGTGCCGTGGCGCCATGCTCGTCTCGGGACTCGAGTCTGGAGCCAATGCTGAAGTGGTTTCATATGCAGGCATATCCTTGTACTGATACGCCTGGCCGTCGAACGCGAACCGTAGAAAGGGTCGATGTCGAGGGCGAATTGAGATGTGGACGTACGCGTCCTTCAGGTCTACCGCTGCGAACCAATCTAGATGCCGGACGCCAGATAGAATTTGTTTCTGGGTAAGCATTTTGAACGGGAGTTTGGACAAGGTCCGATTGAAAACTCGCAGGTCCAAGATCGGTCGTATGCCGCCGCCTTTCATGGGTACAACGAAGTAAGGGCTGTAGAAACCCTTCTTCGTTTTGGTCGGAGGGACAGGCTCTATCGCGTCCTTGATTAGAAGGGAGGCGATTTCCTCGCGCAGGGAGTGGGCATGTTCGCCGTGCACTGCGAAGGAACGAACGCCCACGAAGGGGGGCGGAGACCTGGCAAACTGAATTGCGTAACCGAGTCGGATGGTCCGGTGCAGCCACCGTGACGAGCTGGGCAGTGAAAGCCATGCCTCTAAGCTCCGTGCTAGGGGCACCAAGGGGACGAGTATTTTGGACGTACCCGGCGGGGCTTCGCAGCGGTGCGGAACAGGTAACGCGGCGTCAGGAGGCGCTGTGGCATCCCGAAGCTCTGGTGCTGAGAATAAACTCAAAGCACTTACCTTGTTCCGTGCACCCGGCAGGGGGCGGGTTCGTGACTGAGGAGGAGGTCTGATGCTGGCGTCCTCTGGACTCGTCTGAACCGGCCGGCCGGGGAACAGTCGTGGGGCTGAGGGCGGAAGCACCGCATCCTGGGCGCCGAGACTGTTGAGGCCTGAAAGCAAAGTGCCGTGAGAACGGCATTTGCGGGCCATGTGACCCAGAGGTAAAGGAAATAGCTCTTTTATTGAGAATTTGGGTACCACAGCCCCCGTTAGGGGGTGCGGCAAACGAAAAAACAAAAGATTCTCCTCCCGGCCCTCCACCGGGGGACGGAGCGGTCTTACCACCTCCGGAGCTAACTTCTCGTCCTCTGGGTCCGCTGTCTCAGGGACGCTTGGGAGCCTTCCGGGTCCTCGAAGGGGTCCGTGAGGCAGGGGGCATACACTTCCTGCGGTTTGCTCGACGCCGGGGCTGAGAGCTGGGCCCAGGTTGGGGCGGAGCAGAAGGTCTTCTGGCCGCGGGAGGACGCCCTCGGCGAGCAGGTGGGGCCTGGGCCGTGGCGGCAAGCTTGCGGCGCGGCATGATGTGCGAAATGGCCTCCCGTCTGCTTCTTCACCAGGGAGAACTGCTGGGCAAAGTCCTCAACGGTGTCGCCGAAGAGGCCGAACTGGGAGACAGGGGTGTTGAGGAAGCGAGTCTTGTCAGCTTCACGCATCTCAACCAAGTCCAGCCATTGCTGACGTTCCTGGACCAGCAGAGTGGCCATTGCCTGCCCGAGTGCCTGCGCTGTGACCTTCGTCGCTCTCAGGGCGAGGTCGGTCGCTGAGCGCAGTTCCTGCAGCGTGTCGGGATCAGGGCCTCCCCCGTGCATGTTGCGAAGTGCCTTGGCTTGGTGGACCTGCAGGAGAGCCATGGCATGCAGGGCGGAAGTGGCGCGTCCGGTAGCGCTGTAGGCCTTCGCAGTGAGTGAGGATGTTGCTCTACAGGACCGGGAAGGGAGTAGAGGGCGGCCCCGCCAGGTGGTAGTGCTTCCGGGACATAAGTGGAGCGCAACAGCTCTATCCACCTGGGGGATCTCCGTGTACCCGTGGGGCGCTCCGCCGTCGAGGGTGGCGAGGGCGGATGAGCAGGTGGCTGTGCGACGAGTGGAGAGGGGTGCTCTCCACGAAGACGTCAGCTCATCATGCACCTCCGGGAAGAAAGGAACCGGGGGGGGCGAGGCTGTGAGCGGCGCCCCACGCCCAAGAACCAATCGTCCAGCCGTGATGGCTGTGGGGAGGATGGAGGGTTCCAATCCAGGCCCACGCTGTTGGCTGCCCGGGAAAGCATATCGGACATCTGTGCGTCGGCCTCCTCCTGGGCGTGCAAGCCCGAAGGCGGCAGCCCAGAGGAGCCCTCAGCATCAGAGCCCACGCCCTCCGATGTCGCGGCGAACTCATCTGCTTCCATCGCAAGAGGGTAGGCAGACTGGCTGTGAGGCGAGTCGCCGCCACCTCGAGCGGGGACGGGAGTCAACGAGCGTGCCGGGGCGCGGGTGGTCCGAGGGGGCGTACCCGGCGGAGCTGCACCCGCTGCCATCCCCGAATCGCCTCCATCGCCAGCCGCATCGTCCTCAATCCCGTGGGAAGGAGCGACGCGGGGGGCGGCTGGAGTGGCTTGCTTACGGTTGTAAGCAAGCCGCGACCGCAACGTTGTCATGGTCATGTTCTCGCAATGAGAACATGAACCATCCACAAACGCAGCCTCAGTGTGATCACTGCCCAGACACACGAGACAACGCCTGTGGCCATCGGAAGCGGAGAGTACTCTACCGCATCCAGGAACAACACAGGGGCGGAAAGGCATCTTTATAAAGACGTGTCCTTAAAAGGACGTTCAACGCCGCTGTGTTTTTTGCTCTTTTAGAGGAAATTACTCTTTTAAATAAAATCACTCTTTTATGAATGAAAGAACTTGTGAGAGCTCTTTCTTATCTGCAACCGTCGATGCGCTCAGGGGCAGGAAGTGCACAGCCGTGCAAACAGGAGAAAGCCGCTGTTGTGCACCGTAGAATCCAACAGCATGCAGCAGAGGATAGCAGGAACTCGGTGTGTAAAACGCAGCAGTCTGCAAACACGACCATCGGCTCCGAAGAAATTTTCTGAATGAACTCCCGTATTTGCGCCGCTTAAATACCCGTATGTCCGGGGGCAGGACATGCAAATACTGGTTGCCAACTCTCATTGGCCTTTTTTCATAGTTCAGAGGTGAATATCGGCGCTCAAGAGAGACCCCTAGTGTCGCTTCTCTGACACAACGTGGAGAGAGCGACAGAAGGGGAACCCAAACATCAAAACTAATGTTTGGGTAACATTTAAAAACATTTTGCGCATCACCTCTGTCTTTTGAAGCAAGTGTACAACAGCAAGGCCAATGGTGTTCTAATTAACATGTTGGATGAAGTCGAGCTACTGATCACATTATCTAGGTCTGTTTGTAGGATTTCACAAAAATATGTGTACGATTTTAGTCAGAAAAAAAGCATTTATGACATAAAAACATTATTGTTGTTTTAGTCTGACTGAAAACACACTTTTAAAATGCATGTAAATATACTGAATAAGATTCTAATATGCACTTCAACTGGCACACAACTCAAGTCTATCTACCTCTCTTTTCCACTTGAACTCCTCAGCACAGTTGTTATTTTGGAAAAGAAAATCATGTAGAGTCCTCTCTTAAATGAAGAGAGAGAACTGAGGAAAAGAACAAAGGCATAATAAGAAATTCTTTACTTTTTAAAAGTACCAAACAGGAAGTAATTGAGTCAGCGTAGCAGAGGAGGATGTCTGCAGGTGGCTCCTGAGAACACAAAAAGTTTAGATGAAAATCAAACTTTCAGACTTAAATAATCCCTAAATGCACCCCTGAGCTTCAATCCTGGGCTATCTTCACCAGTCCTCTTTGCTTTTTAAAGATTAGAAGCCCCTTAGCAATTATTGGAGAGGATCCAAATAACATTCAGGGTACAAAAGCAGTAATGCTTTTCTCTTGTTTTACAGAAAGGAAAAGCCATAGAGGAGTTATTCAGCTCTTAAAGCCCAAAGAGTCAGTTAAACAAAACTTTTGGGGTTACATAAACAAAATCATTCTAAGAAAACAACATCTTTTTCAAACCGACAGCATCACGAAGGAGTGAACGCCACAGAACAAGGTCATTCAGGGATGTAAGTGAAGACTCAGACCACATGCACACTACAAATGAGTCACAGCAGAGAGGAAGCCAGGACTCCAGAGAGAGGTGAGGACACAGAGCCACATTTGATTCAAAATCCCAGACAGCGCCATAGGGAATCATCGTGACTTACCGTATCAAAGATACACAATCATAACTGTATGATTACTAAGTATTGTGTGGTCAATACACAATCATGCAGAGTGTTAAAGAGAGAGAAATATTTACCAACATTACAGAGCAATGGCTGTCCTCTTTCATGCTCTGTTGCAAAAAGCTTAGGAGCTTTTCGAAGGCTCTGTTCGGAATGAAAAACTAGCATACTACTTACTGGAAACTGCTCAGTATGCACTGCATTATGCTTACTAGCCTGTTTATAAGAATATTAAGTGAAACAGTAGGCAATATTCCATGATAAATGTTTCAAATACTAGAATGCTACATTGTTCTTTATGCATGTTTAATTCAGTTTTACAGACATGTTACATTTTCTTGTCTATATTCAAAGTTAGATAGATTAATTCTGAAATATAATCTAGGGTCCCACTTTATATTAGGTAACTACTATATTCTAACATAAAATATACATACAATACAATGTATTTATTGAGTAACAACCACAGCGCACATCATCTTGCTCCAGAGATAGAGCAAGAGCTTTGGGACAGCGCAGAGCGAAACTTGCATGATTCAGGCAGGCTTCAATATCGTGGCGGCCGGCAGAGACCACAAAACCTATGAGACCCATTTGAATTCTACACAGAACATTCTAGTAAAAAGCTCTATATTAAGGACTTCAAGCCTCTCAAACTGCTATACAGTCCTGACAATATAAATAGCACTGACAAGGTAAAGAAAAAACAGTGCACCATGCATCAACATAGATTACACGTTTTTTAAAAAGCACATCATCATCGTCCAAACTAAAATGTGTTTACTGCAGTAACACTAACTGGTAACGGATGCATAATAAATCTATTAGGGTGAATCTATAAGACTTAATTTTTATTATTAATAATTATTCTGTCATCAGTCAGTCACCTTTATCTTGATCCAAACCCTTATGACTTTCTTCCATGAAAAAGATTTATGTATTTTTCAATTTATGGGAAAAGATGCAATGAAAGAATATAGTTACTGAGTTTAATCTGCATAACATCTTGCTTTTTATCCATTTTGTACTCCAATGAATTTTTAACTGTGAAAGCTGTAATTATAGGTTTCTAAACATGATTAGGCTCTTAGTTTTCTGATTTTTTTGGAAGACTATGTATTTGGCTTACTTCATTAATGTAAAGTCATCCATGGTCTTACCAGTGGCAATGGCTTTATCATTACAAATACCACTGTTAAAAAATGAAAAAGAAAATGGTAAACTTTCAGAACGGCAAGTACATTTTAGAATGGTTAAAGGGGTTCAAACCTGGACATCCATGGACAAATGGACAAATAATTAACAAGGTTTTCCTCCTGTTCTGTCCTACTCCTTGTTTGCCTTTAGATATTCTAAGAGATTACTTCACTAATCCATTAATTGCTCCTGACCACACACATATAGCAAACTTACCCTGTTTCCTTGGTAACATAGAACATTGTAACATAGGTAACATAGAACATTGAATAGCATCTGCTATTCCTTAGATAGGATGGAATCAAAATGAAAATTTTGGTCAGCGATGTTTTCATGTTTCATTTTTTTATTTTTGTGTTAAGAGTAGGTGTCATGGTTACTGTCAAGCAAGTTTTGGTTTATCTATTTTGAGGCTAATAAAATCTATAGAATAGCAGATGCAGGCCAATGTTTGACCACAGAAAGCAGTGAATTGTTACAAAAACAGCATGTTTTCCTCCACACTTGCTGAATCAGAATGCATGTTTCTATATTCTATATCTAGAATATCAGTGTACATTAACACGTACTGAAACAACCCACACATAGTACAGTATAAACACGTAGACACAATATACACAATATCCTGTTAATTGCCAGCTCTCATTGCACACATCACTGGCTGCATGTGAAGAGATTTATTAGGTCATGCCAGACCAGACTAGCTCCTGCCTTTGATATCTGCTACCTACATGGAAAGCACTTATCTTTAAAATGAGGGAATCTTCAAAGTAATCCGCATTGCACAGTCATTTGATGTGCTGGCCTCTCAGTGTGTATAGAGGTGTATAGAGGAATATACAGTCTGCCAGGAGGAAAGAGGTGCTGCACCTTATCCAGGTCATGACAATACAGAAAGGCCAATTCAGTAATATAGACAATGTAAATTTCACTTATGGAATAATGCTCTGGAAATACATAAAGTGAAGACTCAATCATTCTAGCTTGAATATAAAGTGACCAAGGAGTTCTAATATACCTTGAGTAAGCATTTTCATTCAGCAATCCATTTTAAAGCTGGTAAATAATGACTACAACTACCATACAGTAAACATGCAAGTTTGTGTGTTTGATTAATCGAGCAACCACTGTAGTTCTTATTTAGCAACTTAAGTTTTAAAGTACAAAATGGTTTTTAAAATTCTCATTTAAAGCTATGTCACTTTGTGCTCTCTACCAACATCTGTGGTTGAAAATTAAAATTGCAAACAATTCTTACATCATCAGTCGTGTTTCAGCACTGCTCTTCTGGCGGACGAATCTCATAATTGTGAATGTGAAAACATTAATATAGAATATTTTTCATAGAATAAGGCTCAAGACAAAGAGCGAATGTGTGTATAATGTAAAGGAATTTAATGAATGTGGTTATCTGAAGTACCTTTTGGAAAATTCACTTGATATTGAACTAGAAATTGGTGAGACCCGTGACTTTTTAGATCGTGGCAAGGACAGTGTCATATATTTGTAATGCAAATATTATTAACTAATAATTTTTAATTTTCTAAATAGTTTCTTTATGTCATTAATTCATTCTGAATTGTGTTTTATTTTGAGGATGAGCCACCAGTTAAAGTAGTTCACCTAAAAATGGAAAATATACTTTTACTTACTCATTTACTCACCCTTATGCAGGGCTCCAGACTGCGACTAAAATGGTCACAAATATGACAAAAAAATTATTTATAGCTACTAATTTAAAATCTGGTCTCCACTGGCTACAGTCTGGTTGTGTGCATTCATATGCGGTTTTGTTAGATATCATCTTGTGAGTTATTGAATACATCTTTTGAGCGCGCACCAGTGTGTCTTGCGCCGCTTTTCACCCGTTCTGTTGTGATGAGCTTGCTGCATGCATGCAACAACAACAAATCCAGCACAAGAGAGTCGTGACCTGAATAAAAAAATACTCTTTTGAACCAGATCTTTTTAATGAATCACCATGAAAAGAAATGAGGGTTTGAATTCAGGAGCTTAGGTTAGCAATTTGAATCAGATGCACTTCAGCCGTCAGTGAACTCACAACTGGAAGCACAGACATTTCAAAATAAGAGTCTCATGCGTATTTTGGCCTTCTTTATAATTAAAAGTCCTGTATTGTCTACCACTTTTTTTTCTTTATTGATTGGGATAGGAGAAGCACAATAAAATACATATGGGATTTCATTCAATTTGCACTCTTATAGTCTCTGTGTCTGGGCCATCCGGTAACAGTAAAAGAATAAGGCAATATTGTAAAACGATTTAAATATATATATATATACGATCAAGCTTTTGACACTTAGGACAATTGAGGGACTTGTTCACAACTATTACACAAGGTGTAAACATAAACATAAATTGAAGACAACAAACTACTATATGCATACTATACTTTATTTAATGTAGATTGTGAAGAGCAGTATTAAATAAATAAAATAAATTATCTCTTATATTTGTATAAATTATGAAAGGGGTGTGAACATTTATGAGACAAAAGGGAATGCATCTTCTCAACTATATACTGTTCATTAAACCTTCAATGGGTTTATTAGAATTAATGTTTATTAAATTGGTTATCAGCTGTCTTCCTTTTCTTATGCTTTATATCTTGTTTGTAAACAACAATCTAAATCAAGCAATTTTGTTATTTGGAAACTAAAAACAGCCATTTGGCTCCCTAATGTTTAAGTTTAGGAGCCAATGGCTCCCTAGTCATTTTTTTAGTCTGGAGCCCTGTATGTTGTTCAAAACCCATATGCTAGGTTTTTACTTGGAACATAAAAATAGATATTTTAAGCAGCTCTATTCTATATAATAACAGTTTATAGTGAGCAGGAGTGGTTGAGCTTCAAAATGGACAAATACTATAAAGTACTATTAAAGGTTCAGTATAAAGACATCATAACAGTAGTCCATATGACAAGTGCCCTTGTCCAAGCTTTCTGGGGCCACACAACAGCTTTGTGTGGTATGGACTACTTTTATGATAAAATCATTTATTTAATTGTATTTTTTTTTTAACCTCGACAGCAGTGCTCAATATGAGCTGTTTTTGTATGGAAAAGAGCAGCATTCGGTTTCTCGAAGAAAAGATTGTGTTAATATTCTACAGGGGGGAAAAAACACAATGCGGGACAACTTGAGGGCAGTAAATAATTTAGTGTATTTTCTTTTTGCTAGCCAGCTGACACAGTCATGTAATTTTACAGATACATCAATGATGAAAAGAAATTCAAATTATATTATTCTTTTCTTTGAGGCAGCAAAAAAAGAGAAAGAAAAGATGACAAAAACAGGCAAACTGCTAGCAATACAGACACAGTGTTTGTCTTGTACTGTGTGAAAAAAAATATATCATAAAACCTCATTTAAAGCCTTTATTTAGAAAATTATTGCATTCAGAGCCTACTGTTTTAAAAGACCAAAGAGGACAATTATATTTGTGACCTCAACACCTGCGACCACCCACCCCCAAAAATGTTTGGTCCCCCCCCAATGTTCAAGACATGGTTACACCTTGGGGGTAAGGTATAGACATTGTTTTGAACACTGATTGTTTATGTACTCAATCAATAATGGCAATTTGTTCATTTTTATCCCAAAAATCTAACGTAGTGCAGCTTTAAAGTATGACTGTATATATTTTCTCAAAACATGAAAGTCTCTTTAAGTAACGTTAACCTCTGAATTTTTTTTTTTTCCTGAGGGAACCCCTATCAAATTAACCTTCAAGGTTGGCTTACAAATTAATGGCATGGCTGAACAGCTCTATTGCAAAATACTGCATATTGTATATAATCTTAGGGTTATAATTTGACAAATATATTTGCCCTTTAAGTAGTTGTAGTTAGCTACTTTTTGTTAGTAAATGTTGGAGTAGCTAACAATAGCAGCACTATTTAATAAGGAAATTCATCACCAAGAGCACTGCTATGCCTGCCTACCATAGACACTGTACTGTACACATGACCTATGAAAATAAGAAGAGACAGCACAAAGCAAAAGATAGCAAGCCATTTTATAGTGTGTATATGTGTGGTTTTTTTTATAATGTGTGTATGTGTGTGTGCAGTTAGAAGCACACGTGTAGCGACTGAGTGTGTATAAGCAGACCTCAACCCCTGAGGAGAACAGCAGCACTCCAACTGAGAAACACACCAGCTATCAACCCTCATCATCTTAGCTCTCAGTGGTGAGAAAAACACATTTTTCACACACAGCTGTGGCCAGTATTTACATCGCCACGAAAACCTATTTAAACTGTCAGAGGATATTCCAGAATTATGGCGTGTTCTTGAAATATAGATATTAAGAGCATACAAACCTAGTGAGAGAAGCCTAGTGAGTGTTTAGTTGCATCACAGGCATGCTGCTGACGAATGCTGTTTCTAATTGCAGTCAGCAAATAATGCTTCTAATGATACTTCACAAAATTTGAAGCAGTAGTATGTTTTGTAGATATGGCTACAATGCAATGCATGAAGCTCAGCAAAAAAAATAGGGCAGTGTAGAAGGAGATATTGATAATACATAAAAGTTTTATTGTTGTTGTTCTTTTATAAGTTTAAATTGCTGGCTATATGCAAACATCAGAAACAGCTTTGAACATCAGAAACAGCTTTGAGCATCAGGCGAGTCTCTTGTGAGGTTCACACAAGGATCACTATTTGCAAGCCGTGCATGAGTGGTTGTTAATGAAGTACGCTTTACGTCTGTTGTGACTCACCACTGCTCTTCTGGCGGATGAATCTCATAGTTCAAGAGACAAGACTCGAAAATTGTCTGCAGAGCAGAGCCATGGCGAGCTATTTACATATTGATATTATGTTATTAGCTTAAAAATGTATAACCAATATATTGCTTACTTTTAGGAATATAAACTACGCTTAAATATATTTTAATATGATTATTCAAGTGTTTTATCCAATAATGTTTGTATTGTACTACACATATCATTTTAAGAGGTAAAAAAATGGCTGACATGAGTCCAACTGAAGACACTGACTCTATTTGTACATTACAATCTACAGCCTCAGTGGAGAATGCAAGTTAACCGTCATACTACAATAGTATGTCTGTGCACTGCGAAAAAAAAGACTTTTACATAAAAATGCAAAACAAAAATAATACGCTGAAATTTGCAATATAACAATTATAATAATACATTTTTAATTGTTTATTTGTAAGTGCATTTACAACAGATAGTTACAGACTAAACTAATTAATAAACATTAGGCCACTCTACTATGAAACTGGTACATTATAGACAACTTGAGAGGAGCATAAATTAATGAGGAACCACTTTGTACCTATTGTGGCTTTTTAGATCTTCTAAAAGGATAAAATGGTCCATACGCGGATTTATTGCTCCAAAAATACTTTATCGGCCTAATCACAATTGGTACACATCAGTGGTGGCTGCTGGTCTTTCAAAGAGGGGAAGCTCATTTTCGGCCTACATTATAAACTTATTTACCCTATTTTTTGCACTAAATCAATCTTAGGTGTTGATCTGCCCTGCTGTTTAATTCTAATTTTTTCCTCGTAAGGAAGACTTTCAAATGGCTTCGCCAAAATCAGGTCGACAATATTAGCACCGTCTGCCATCGTGCGCAGTTTCACCCGTACAACGCTAGCCTTGCCTACTGTATGAATGAATGAATGAACGAGCGAACGAACGAACGAACGAACGCTCTAAAACAAAATATATTAAACTTGGTAAAACTGAAACAAGGAATGTGGTGTATAATTGTGTGAAATGTATTATGCAAATTGACTAGCAATTTCAGCCAAACAAATATAAAGAAATAGGTTGCAGCAGTTTGTCTTTCGACTACACTTGAGAAATCCGCGATGGGACTGAGCGTGAAATAGCTTCAGTGACTTCTTATAGTACAGATTCGCTGTCAATCAAAAGGAGATGCAGTCTTTCGACAGATCCTCCAATCATCACGCTGAAGCCCGAGTCCGGGCCAGCCCACTCCTCATTCACCCCCAGAGACGCTGAGCGTCCGTGGGCGGGACATAATCGCAGCATTTATCCAATGATCGTCTAGTTTCGAGCACTGAAAAAACTGTTCAGAGCAGCCCCATTGAAGTCAATGGACGCTCGGCTTCAACAGGGAAATGCACTGATGCTACGGGAATGTATGAGAAGTAAATCGAGTCAGCCGACCTGCTATATGTAATGTAGCTGATTCTGAACGAACTCGTCTTCGAGATGAATGTGTTCTAACGCATTTTTAGTCAATAAATTGTTTACACAATAGTACATATTTGACCATTATTTTTTTGACATTATAGGGGAAGCTGAGCTTCCCTTGCAGTCTTAAAGAAATCCCCACTGGTACACATGAGTAATGTTTGATTCATTAGAGCATGACTAATAATATAAGCTTCAACAACCATACCAGAAAACTTCTCCAAGTAGTATAGCAGGTAAACAACTTTGCCAAACAGTAAAAAACAGTTAAATCCATTAGGAGATTGATTTCACTCCACTGCTGTCCTGACTCCTGAAACCTCAAATGGACTGACTGAACAACTGTTGCTCTTGCTTCCTGCTTCTCGTCACACAGCCGAAGCCTCTTTTTCAGCTTGTGGATATGACGTAAATACGCAAGAACGAATTTCATTGTAGGCTTACTGTAGTGAATCTGGGTAAGACAAGGGCATGTTTTGAACATGGATTTTTTTTATGTACTCACTCAATAACAAATTTTTGTTCATTGTAACCAAATCTCTTACATAGTGCAGCTTTAAGAGATTTAATTTAATTAGGATGTTGTTTATGTTGGCAGTATAGACAGTGACACAATGTTTTGAGACAGAGCCACAATGTCACAAACTTACTGACAAATATATTTACAGTTAGATTAATTTCAGAATATCTTAGAATTTGGCTTGTCTACTTTTAGCTTTAATGACAACATATAGTTGAGCTGGCATGGACTCCTGTTTAAAGCCTGATGATACGGCATGAGAATGTTTCAAAGAGCAAGGGAAATCTGACCTTTTGTACAAAGCTGCTTACATGGTTAATGTCACCAATTTGCCTACATTTAATTAGTAACCAATAAATAGTGCAGAATCTTAAATATTTCTTAGTAATTTTACATCATATCTTTTGTTTTAATACTTCAAGGTTTAAAAACGCAGATTTTCAATGTGGTATCAGACTATGGACCCTGTTATATATGCAAACATAAATATATCAGTAAACTTACTGAGGTAAAATCTGTTCATAATTCTTGCAATATTTTGGTAAAAAAAAAGCACATTAAATCAAAAACATCCCACAATTAATCAGCCCATCACATTTTAGAAGAGCATAAACACAGTTAGGCAGCAAAAAGCTGTCAGCACCCTCAGAGCGAAAACAATATCTTCCAGCCAAACACAGATTTAGAGAGTAGCTTAAGGGAGTAGTGAAACTCCTCGCTCCACATAACAGCATCCAGAACTTCACCATAAGCAACAATTAATAACTTAATTCCTTAGAAACAACTCTATGAAACTCAACAACAAGTATAAACTTTAGTGCACACAACATTGTGCCCATAATGCTTTGGTCCACAGCAGTGAAACTCCAGGAATATCAAGCTTTGTAAAATAAGTATCTTCCTGGTACTCACCGTTTTGAAGTCCTGATGGCTACACTCCTGGCCCTGGAAACGGCAATAAAGCATCATGTCCTTGAGGTCATGGCCCACTCTCTCTGTGAACTCCCGCATGCTGAAAAGCTTTGGCCGGTAGTTAGTAAAGTTGGATTTCTCAGTGAGAAAGGCCAGCACGTGGGGCTCAGCCAGGTGTGGCTCAGGAATCTGCAGGTGCACATCCAGCAGGGCCAACAGTTCCCCAGCATGGTAGAGGTCATTCTGCGTGAGATGTGTAAAACGGAAGGCATTCAGATTACAGATGGTAATGGCGGGAAAGACAAGGCTGCCAGAAACTACAGCATCCATGCTGGTGACATGTGGGTAGGACAGGAAGTAGGCCAGCCGCTCTGTGCTCTCTAGGACCAGTAGCACCAGGCTGGCCAGCAGGGCTGCGCTCCAGAGTAGACGGCGTGAAGCAGAGCGGCGAGGGGAGGAAGAAGAGGAGGAAGAGTAGGGAAAGATGTAGCGTAGACCATGTAGGGTACTTCGTTGGGCAAAGGACTGCCAAGATGAGGTGACTCTCATGCTTCCCATTCCACCACTCTCGGTCTCACGACTGGCCTCGCTTCCACAGCTCTCTTTCAGGTCCATGACTGACACGCACGCACCTGCAGGCAGATCAGCACACAGAATTTGTCAGCTTAAGCCCAGGCAGCTTCTGGCATGTTATCCTGGCTGTATTTCACTTCATTAGAGTTTCACAGCCTCATCAATAATAGATCATGCAATACAGAGATTTTCTTGAAGCAGCCTGGTTTGACAAAAACACGGAGAGACACTGTGACACTGTAAGGCTATGTGAAAAACGTAAACTGAATTTAGACACCAGTAGAGAGAGCAGATTTATGTAACATGAACCCCACTGACCAACAAAAGCTGTAACTATTTTAGATATTCAGACAGAGGAAGGAAGAAAGAAGTAAAAAGAATGGAAGGAAGAAAGGAAAAATGGAAGGGAGGAAAGAACGAAAAGATAGATGGATGGATGGATGGAATTAAATAAGGAAGGAAGGATGGATGGATGGATGGATGATGGATGGATGGAATTAAATAAGGAAGGTTGGATGGATGGATGGATGGATGGATGGATGGATGGATGGATGGATGGATGGATGGAATTAAATATGGAATTATTTGAATGGAGTAGTGGTGATGTAGTGGTCTAAGCACCATAAATGGTAATCTGGTAATCAGAAGGATGCTGGTTCGAGCCCCACAGGCACTTAACTCCAGGTTGCTCCAGGGGGATTGTCCCTGTAATAAGGGCTCTGTAAGTCGCTTTGGCTAAAAGCGTCTGCCAAATGCATAAATGTAAATGTAAATAAGGAAGGATGGATGGATGGATGGATGGAATTAAATAAGGATGGATGGATGGATGGATGGATGGATGGATGGATGGATAGAAAAAAAGATGACAGGAAGAAATGCAGGAAAAATGTACAGACACAAACTCACACATATATTCAAACAGAGAGACAAACTGAGGCACACACACCTCCTGAAACCATAGCCAATCTGTCTCCTAACCAGTCAGAGAGAGCAACGAAAATACAGAGAGTAAGAGAGAGACAGGGTCCATTGGACATTAGAAGTCAGAGCTGTTCCTATAAATAAATATCAGGGTGGACAAGAGCACACACACATATAACTGAGCACTGGGTGAAGTATGAACAGCACAGATCTTGCTCCAGTTAAACAGTGTGAGAGGGTGGAGATGGAGTAAAAGATGCTGCCCAAGGGTTTCCCTCTATCTCTCTCTCCACCCACTTCTTTGGTTCAACCCCTCCAAGTGCCAGGATCACCACCCCCCTCTGTGTGTACACAAACATCCTCCTGTATTTCCTCCTCTTCACATCTCTCTCCATCTCTCCTTGCTACTCTCTTCATCACAGCATATCTTTCTCTTCACACGCCTCTAACTTTCTCTCACACTTGTTTGTGTGGTGTTTTGAAAATGCCTAGAGCAAACACTGTAATGATTTCACAAAGAATGATTGAGAAATTTCTGACCAAAAATATTACAAAAAGCTTAAAACTAACCCTTCTCCCATAAACAAATTCATGCACATGCACACATAAATACACAAGATCACTGGACAACCAATGGCAATTTTAAGCACCTCACGTGCAGTCTAACGACACAACATCCAGCCGAGCATGAGTGTGTGTGAGTGAGAGAGAGAGAGAAAGACGAAGAGAGTGAGAGAGAGAGACAGACAGAAGGAGGCGGGTCAGAGAGGGCCGGAGAAGATGCTGTCGTTGATCCCGAGTCGATGGAGTGTGTGAGCTTCTCCCAGTCCCAACGCTTCCCGCTCTAGTCCAGCCAGACCAACATCACACGCCTTTTTGCTCCTCTCCCCATATCCACGCCAACAGCGAACAACAGCTGAGACAGTACAGATGTGAGCTGCACACACACATTCACGTGTAGAGACGCAAGCACTGTGAAACAGAGAGAGAGAGAGAGTGAGAGGGGACAGAGCATTGCTCGCACTCTCTAGCTCTCCAGGAGTTGCTTACTGAATCCCCGTTTGTGCTGTCTTCCCACTCTCGCGCTCTCTTGTCTCTCCTCTCCTGCTGCATGCGTTCATACTCCACTTCTCTCTGTTTAGAGGGTGATGGATGGATGGATAAAATAAGCAAATTGTAGGTAAAGAATGGAGAAAAGATGGAGGAGATGGGTAAGAATCTCACACAAAGAGGGGAGAAGAGGGGGAGGCACAGTAAGAAAAACAGGAGAACAGAGGGGAGGAGAGTCGCTACTTTTGTATAAATGACAGATACTGTATTTCATGCCCCGCGGGCAGCTATCACACTGCACTGATGTGTAATATAAACTGTGTATGTGGGTGTGTACGAGAGATGCCTTTGTGTTTAATGCTTGCATCTGAACAACATTCCTCACAAACACTTTTGGGGTGAGTGGGGTGTGGGATAGCACTGAGAAAAGATAAAAGAGATAAGGAGCGAGACAGAGTGGAAGAGAAGCTACAAGTGTGTGTCGTTATGGAAGCTGACAGGAATAAAGGAGAACAAAGGAGAGAAAGAGAGAGCTAGAAGAGAGCAGAGGCTGCGAAATGAAAAATAAAATTACAGCAAGAGCAGAATTTTTAGGAAAGTAATGATTTGCCAGAGGGGGATAAAAATAACATTAAAATGGATGAGACCAGCTGTTGAAAAATCGCACATAAAATAAATGTCATTCCTCTTTCTACGTACACAACTGTAGAAGATCTTTCTACAATACTTTTCACATTTATTTCTGCTTCCATCTCTCCTCCTAACAGTCTTGCAGTGAATGACATTCTCTGCGCCTGCTCTCCGCCAAATATTTCATGCCTCATCTAGCTGCAGACGCCAGACCGCATTAAGACAGAAGAGCCTCAAGAACTGGACAGCTCCTTGAGCTCTCTTCACCCCTTAAAAACTTAAATATATCAACCAGACGATATGTGTTGTTTTTATCTTTCACAAGAGACCGTAAACGTCTTCCTCTGTTTTTTGGTAAGGTAAGGTGAGGTGGATAAAATGTTCCACATTTACTCTCTCTCTCTCTCTTTCATTGCCCTTGACACCCATTTCATTCTGCCTCTCTTTCCTGCACAATTTCATTTCCTCACTCCAGTCCCCTGCTTTTCACATCTGTTTCGGCCCTGGGTACGCAGATGTGAGGAACAGACAGGAGAATGAGCAGAGGTAATTTATGAACCTCTGCAAATACAATTACACAAAATGGCAGTACGGGACACACACACACACACTGCTCTGATTCAAGGCGGAGTGTGTTTGGCACACAGATCAATAGGCAAGACTGGAACTTTCTAGTGGAGCTCTGACAGCTTGTAATGACATGAGTGCAGCCAGAGCCACTGGGAAGAGTAAAGGGCATATAAGACATACGGTCATGTCCTGAGGGAAAATGCTTACTGCCAAACGATCCACAACATATGAGAACACATTGACATTACACTTCACATTTTAACCCCTATGTCAGGTGCAGTTGCTACATGTTTTGCGATTTATATAATGGTACACTCCTAGTTTACAGTTACGGTAGACTCAGGCACTGACTATTTATTCCGAGACAGACCACTGCTATTAAAATTAATGGAAGAAATTTGAACGTCCAACAGATGTCTAAAGGGAAGTCCTGTCATACAGGCAAAAGAACCAATCACCTTTTAGATTGAGACATCACCTGTCAGTCAACTAGAGAAATGTAATACTCATAAGCTGAATCAGTCTGAAAAATAGTATTTTTTAGTGTGATCTGAGCTAAAGGAGTGCAATTTATGATACCATTATTGTCAGATTTTACTGCTTATTTTTCTTCAGTTCTTTAACCCTATAAAGCTGTGTGTATCAAATATAATACACAATGTTTGATGGCTCTTCTTTCACTCACTGTTCAAGCTGATGAGCCAAACAACATGTGGTATGCAAATTTGACATGTTTATGGCACCATCTAATGGTTATTTGTGATGAAAAATTGTTTCATTATTTATATCAATCTATTTAAAACGGCACTGACTTGCGTGAAAAGTTACAGTGGGATAAATGACAGCTTATTTTAAGAAAGTAAAAGTTACTAATATTTAAAAATGAGTATTTGCTGAATATAAGCAACTTGTGATTGGTTAAAATTTTGTACATTAATTTATTGAAAACCCCCTTAAAAACTTTGCCCATTCAAAGAGGCAAGATGGAAGCTAGAATAGTGAAGGTAGTCTAAACCATGCTGAAGGGTTGGACTATTGATTGTTTAAATGTCTCAAGTTTATCAATAGATTCCTTTTCTAACTGACAGAAGACCCGATAATGATGAAAAATCTGGCTTTCCCTTCAAGTGTCGGTTAATTTTTTTAGGCAGATTACACATTCCTAAAGAAAAAAGTATGACAAAAGACAAAAGGGAAGTTGCAATGCAAGGAGAATGAAGTAATGTATTTATGGGTCACAGCTAAAGGCTCTGAAGAAGCACATTAGGCACAGTATTGACTTGTGCTTAATTAGTGCTCATGTCGCCCCCTTGCGCCTTCTTCTGTATGTACAAGAGATAATTGGGGTTTGTTTTAATATGACAGAAGCAATAAAAGCAATGAGTGCAGCAGACGAGTGAACAAATCGCTCATCTTATAAGAGAATAAAGTAATATGCCTAAAGGATTACTTTTGTAAAGAAATTACAGTGACCTAAGGGGAAAGAGTACAAATTACAGAGGACATGTTTGAAAAGATGAATGCCATATCACTGATCATTCTACTAATTTATCACTAACATATGCCATTCAAAGCTCGTCACTCACCAATATTTCTGACAGCTGTACGGCTTCCAGGCTGTAAATGAATTAATGAAGCGACTAAGTCAAGGTCCCTGTGCCCTTTGAGCTGCAGTAATGAACAAAGT
Organism: Xyrauchen texanus; assembly: GCF_025860055.1. Lineage (NCBI taxonomy): Eukaryota > Metazoa > Chordata > Actinopteri > Cypriniformes > Catostomidae > Xyrauchen > Xyrauchen texanus. The sequence continues at coordinate 21,867,552 of NC_068287.1, forward strand.
TTAAACATGCATTTCTTCTCCTCTGGGCCCCAGATAAAGCACACACATGAATTCTCCAAGTAAACTGTGACATGTGTGACATGCTGACAGATTGGATCCCTTTTTCGTTCTGAGCTGCATATTCAAAACATGCACTGTAAAACTGCTCCATAAGTTCAAAACATGTTTTTTAAAGGTGCACTTAGTAACTTTTGTCTTTGTCATCTTGTACTTAGTGCATCCACCTAGTGGCTTGGATGCATTATAATTTAGAATAAATAATTTTTAGTTTCAGATGCCATTGTAAAAATTAATTATTCACAGTCTGCCATGATTACTTTAATCAATGAGCGAAAGTATCAAATAACAGGACGGTTACTGAGATTAAGCAAGTAGTATTCGGCTGGTCATATGATTCTAACATGGCAGCCCCCATGTGCAGACCCTCTCCATGTAGAATTAAACAGCTTTTGTAAGGTCACTGAGATGACTGGAGTCTTAATTTTGATGTGCATTCATGATTTCCTGCATATATTTCAAAATTAGAATTCATATCTTTAAAAAAAACCACCGAGTGCACCTTTAAACTCTGAAAATATCTATTTAACTACAAAAAAATCTTATTAAAATTAAGCTGTTAATGGTTCATTCAATGTTGATGTTTAGTGAACGTACCTATTGATACACTAAGTTGTTTAGGATGTTGTTTGTTTGCAAGAGAAAATACTAGGCAAGTGTACACAAATATAAACGCACTCAATAAAATAAATGACAGCAATAGGACTGCCACAATAAAAAATCTGCTAGCACAGGACCATATGCCCCCCCAACTACTTGATCTTACCCTCCTGCAAACCAAATTATGAGTTATGCAGGGATGACAGGAGATTTAATATTTAATGCATTAATTATAATACAAGAGATGATATGCCAGGGAACACTGAATAAGTAATTATACAGTCATGACTTCATAATGACTCATCATGAACACACCTCATCTATAACTCAATTATACACACGGTGACACACTGTTGAGACAGCAAGACCAAGAAAGCATTATTACTGAGCAATTCATAAAATATAAATATTGAGACGAGCACAGATTTTAATTGGGAGGGGGTAAAATGGAGAAAATAGCAGGCAGAAATTTACTATTACAATCAATACAATAATATAAAAAAAGGTCAACCACTTAAGGCATCATGCAGTAAAACATGTAAAGCTTTTAAACAGCATGAATAAACTCCATTACACAAACCACTGCTTGCATATCAAAAATGACTGATTATGCCATTTGAGTCCTTTAAGGGTGAATCCAGCTGGCAAATTTTAGCCTTAATGGCCGATTTAAATTCACAACCCAAGCTTGCAACAACAAAAAAAAAGGCACACCAGACTACCAGTTAATTTCGGCATGAAATTAACATTGTGTACAGACACATTCTTTTAATACAAGCTACAAAAGCATGCCACATTTGTCCACAAGAACAACAGTCAATCAAGAACCGAACATAATGCTTTACAGGTCTGTGTATTTAGAGTATTGATTCACTTTTTACAAGAAACAAGGGATTTTAGTACATATTTACCAAGGTTTACACAAAACCTGATCAAATGTAATGAGGACATTGGTTAGTGGGTGTTGTTGTTTTGCCATGTTGTGTTTAATAATGGGTATAGTCATAGCATCTATTAATATCAGTCATGGTCTACTGCTAAATTATGCATTTAAAGTGAGTGTGTGATTAATGTAATCCGCCATATGACTCCACAGGTAACTCCCCGAGCAGCTCATCAAGACCATCTTAGGAAGAGAAACATTCACAAAAACATAAAAAAATTAGATTATTACTAAATTCAGACACACAAAGTAGATTGTCAAAGACTTATCTGATCTAAAAATAAGTCAAATTCTCTCCCATATTATTTCAAACAAATATAGTAAAATGAGGCTTAGCATACCACCCACTGTTTTAGACAAAACAATATTTGCAAAAAAATTAATAGTCTGATTATTTGTGATAAAGGCCATTAAGATAATTGCATTAATCTTAGAAATATTTCAGATTGATGACCTCCATATACTTGACTCATTTCTCATTCACTGACGTCCTTACATTTTTAAACCAATGAGCTCAAGTTTAAAGCGTGAGACTGCTTTGGTTGCTTTTCATAACTATAAAGACAGAACAGTACAAGCCAATAGCATTCGAGTGCGGGCTGTGAAGGAGCATATCATTGGTTTAACCCACTGAAAAAGCAAGGATCAGGATCTTCGGCAGTCTCGTTCAACAAAGTTAGAACACGATTGGATTAATTATTAGGAGTAAAAGTGACTGATGAAATTACAATGATGCACACACAACAGCAAAGCTGCTGAAAAAAATCCTAGGGAAACACTGGTCATGTTAATTGTTAAAAGACTAAGTGCTAAATCATCATCTAATTACTTTCATCATTCTCACAATGTTTACAGCATTACTCACAGCTATACCAAAAATAAAAAAGGGCCAATTCGAGAATAACAATTTAGAGCCATTGTGATTTTAAAATACTTCAGACAAGACACACTCACAAACAGACACACCTGTGTCCCATGCAGAGTCCTCGGTTAGCCCAGACCCTGTAGGTGCTTCACAGAGCTCATTAGAGACCGCTGCAGCGTGATCTAAACCAGCACAAGCCCTACTTTTCTGAACTGCATTTTCACCCTCATCTTCATCATCAAAATGGAGCTCCATCTGAGAGACAGGGCCCCCTGCAGGCATGGTGGGTTCACAATGCAATGCAAGCTCCTGTGTGTACACACACACACACACACACACACACACACACACACACACACACACACACACGGGAAAAATGTATACACAATAAAGACAATAAGGAACACATTGGAAGGAGAGTATCTCCTCAAGGCTTCTACTTCAATAGACAAGCAATATGACAGAAACCACTATATTAGATTAATTAAAAGGCAATTGCAATGTCATAGCTATGTGGATCTCTGGAGGAAAACCAATTTCAAAGAAAGTCTTAAAGAAATACACTGGAGAACAGGGAGACTCACCAATGGAGGATGGGATTGCTGGGATTTATGCAAGACTTCATCAGGGGAGTATATCCTGAGAAGGTTATTAGGCGTGACGTTCAGGTAGTGATTCCGATGTGTTGGTGAAAACACCCCCACCTTTAAAATAAGTAAATAAGTTTTATCTTTTGCTTTGTTGTTGGATAGACACACAGCAGAGAGGAAAATAAATAATGGAGAAGAGTGGGGAACGGGATTACGGAATGTTGAAAGCCAGACTGAAATTTGCTTTACCAGCTTGAATGCCGTGGCTCAACATTTCCGATAACATGCTCAAATGCAAGGCAATGACTCTGACATAATAAATCTTACGCAGTATGGAGGTGTTAATGTCTAAGATGTAGTTACTTGTTTTAGTAGTAGCACAGCTCCTGCCTTGAGCTCTTCCTGTCTGTCTTCCACCAGGCGACGATGGACAGTGCCCTGCATCTCACCTTCAGCGTGCAAAAACACAGAAAAAGTGTTGACTGTCCAAAAAAAAATAATAATCTTTGAGTAGAGGCTTTTCACTAACTAGTGTAGGAGTGTAGAATCAGACCAAGAATAGCGAAAAAGCCTTACACACCAGCTCAGTCAGGGACCTTCTGAGTTCAAGCTAAACTTTTTGTCTGTGTGTGTTAGACATTGATAGACATTGATAGCATAGTCAATAACACCATGGAATATGTTTGGAATGTATGTAATGCATTTATCATATTATAACCGTAATATTATTTTTACCTGTGGGGTCTCTGAAGATGACCTTCGCATCTGCATGTGTGTGTGTGATACTCTTCAAGACAACAGCCATGTTAGGGACCTTATTTTTAGCCAACTGCCTGAGAGCAGCCTGGAGGGAGGAGTGAGAGACAGATAACAAGTCACAAATAAGCACCACAGAAAAACAAGTGAATAAAAGAAAGAAAAAACATAAGTTACAGCACAGCCCCAAGGCCTCGAGTAATGAATCAAGTGAGAAGTTAATCATCATTTGTCAGCCTAATGAATATTTAACACAAGTGTGCCATTAGCAGAGGATCATTATGACGCACTGGGCAAAAAACGTTAAAATTACATTAATAATCACTTTAAATTGACTGATGACAATGGTGATTATGGTCGTGTTAATCATTAAGAGAGCTGCAGCGACTCATTAGTCCTGATTATAGTCCTGGACTTCCACTCTAGGCACAAAATAAGTACTGGTAATACAAATATTTATTTTCAGACTTGGCTAAACAGAAAAAAAAGAAATTCTACTGTCTGATAAAGATTTAGCCTTAACCATCCTGTTAGAGCAAACATGTAGTTCACCTTGCGTAGCACCATGACAACACTGTAAGAGCTCAGGAAACAAGAAGGGTTCTTCTCATCCAATCCCATTTCAGACTTCATCACTGCCCACGGCCCCCTACTGAACTCCTCTTCCTCACTCACCTGAGAGCTTGAGACCTGTTGAGAGAAATGGACACCACCAACATTCAGTCTGATGATTGAAAATTTGAGAGCATGTTACATAAGAGTGAAAGTGGATTGTGCAAGTATATCCACAGAATTGTTTAGGTTATAAAGGGCAAGCAAAAAACAAACAAAATGAATATTTTTTTAATTATGTAGTGTTCCCTTATACAGTATAAGAGAACCTAGTGCTTAAAAACAAATCAAAAGACACTGAAACTGACTAAATTCTTTTGGGAGCCATAGACTGACAAGAAATGGCACATTAGCATGCAGTACGAATAGCCTCAAGTCCATTTACTATATTTTCCAGGTTTGGGGAGTAATGGAATACATCTAACGGGATAATGTATTTAAAACACAAAATATTAGTAACTATATTCCACTACAGTAACAATTTACATTGTTGGTGCTCAGAATACAATTACATACTGCAAAAATGTTATTCTTCATGAGAATATTTGTATTTTTTTTTATGTAAAATAAAAAAACATTTGCTTTATCTTGTTATAGAAGAAATAGAGCATAAGTTAATTGGCCTTGTTCAGCCTAATATGTGTCTTACTGAAAAATGGCAGATCTTTTTTTACTTGTTATTAAAAAATCTGCTAGTGCCGAAGAAGTAATCCAAAAGTATTTAGATTAAGTTACTGACCTTGAGTAATCTAAAGGAACACGTTACAAATTAAAATTTTCAGCAAGCATTCTGTAAACTGTAGCGGAATACATTTTAATAGTAACCCTCCCAACCCTGGTAGTTTCAAATGGACAATCCCACATTACCTCAAACCCACATTTACGTACCTCACTACTACGCAGGCGAGCAACAGCTCCATGTGCAGGTGTGTGAGGAACTGACACAATAATGTCATCAAGACTCTGCCCACTGACCTACAAGACCATAGCACAACACAATTAAGCCCCTTTCACACACAGATCCCGGGATTAATCCTGGGAAAAGTAATTCTGGCAACCGTTCTGGGACTGCAAAATGTGTTCATTCACACTGCAAAACCTTTCCCATAATCTGTGCTCGCATTCACACACACACCCCGGGACAATCCCATAAAGACAAAAGTGACATCACGGTGTGACGTCTAAATGTACAGCATCTTAAGTTTACAGATAACCATATTTGGGAGAAAAACTAATTTATTGTTTGGAACCTAATGTTTTAGAAAATAGCAATAAATTAATTTTCAGTATCGTTATGTTCTTGCCCTTTTTGGGTTAAGAAAATAAACATGTGAACAAACAGTTGACAGCTTGTTAGCCAAGGAACACCATCCCAACCGTGAGGCATGGGGGTGGAAGCATCATGTTGTGGGGGTGCTTTGTTGCAGGAGGGACTGATGCACTTCACCAAATAGATGGCATCATGAGGAAGGAAAATAAAGAAAATTATTATTATGTGGATACATTGATGCAACATCTCAAGACATCAGCCAGGAAGTCAAAGCTCGGTCACAAATGGGTCTTCAAATGGACAATGAAGCATATGGCATACCTCCAAAATTATGGCTTAAGTACAACAAAGTCAAGGTACTGGCAGAACTGAAAAAGCATGTGCGAGCAAGGAGGGCTGTACAAACCAGTTACACCAGTTCTGTCCAGAGGAATGGGCCAAAATTCCAGCAACATGTTGTAAGAAGCATGTGGAAGGCTACCCAAAACATTTGACCAAAGTTAAAAAACAATTTAAGGCAATGCAACCAAATACTAACAGTGTATATAAAATTCTGAACCACTGAGAATGTAATGAAAGAAATAAAGCTTAAATAAATGTACAACATCTTAAGTTTACAGATAACCATGTCTTCTCTCTCATGAAGTCTGCTCTTTAATTTTTTTGTAAATAAATAGTGTATGGGGGGGGGTAGAACTATATTTGGGAGAAAAACTAATTTATTTTTTGGAACCTAATGTTTTAGAAAATAGCAATAAATTAATTTTCAGTATTGTTATGTTCTTGCCCTTTTTGGGTTAAGAAAATAAACATGTGAACAAACAGCTGACAGCTTGTTGTAAGGTTGCAAGCAGCAAGTTAGTCTACCTAAAAGCTATATTGAGTCATTACAAAACTGGTAAATGTGTATCTTTATGTGGTTGTGTTTCTTATGTAGCAGGTCTATAATTAATTAGTATGTACGGAAACTTTGCAATGTGTCTATCCGGAGTCATTACACACACCTACACCTTAATTTGTTCAGTTGAAGTCAGATGTTTACATACACTTAGGTTGAAGTCATTAAAAAAAAAAAAAAATATTATATATAAAAATAATATATTTTTTTTTTTTTTTTTTTTTAACCGCTCCACAGATTTAATATTAGCAAACTATAGTTTTGGCAAGTAATTTAGGACATCTACTTTGTGCATGACACAAGTAACCAACAATTGTTTACAGACAGACTGTTTCACTTTTAATTGACTAAATCACAATTCCAGTTGGTCAGAGGTTTACATACAAAGTTAACTGTGCCTTTAAGCAGATTGGAAATTCCAGAAAATGTTATCAAGCCTTACGGCAATTAGTTTCTGATAGGCTAATTGGAGGTACCTGTGGATGTACATATTTTAAGGCCTACATTCAAACTCAGCACCACTTAACATCATGGGAAAATCAAAAGAAATCAGCAAAGTCTGGTTCATTCTTGGGAGCAATTTCCAAACGCCTGAAGGTACCACGTTCATCTGTATAAACAATATTACGCAAGTATAAACACCATGGGATCATGCAGCCATCATACCGCTCGGGAAGGAGGTGCATTCTGTTTCCTAGAGATGAACGTAGTCTGGTGCAAAAAGTGCAAATCAATCCCAGAACAACAACAAAGGATCTTGTGAAATGCTGGAGGAAACAGGTAGACAAGTATCTATATCCACAATAAAATGAGTCCTAGATCAACATAACCTCAAAGGATGCTCAGCAAGGAAGAAGCCACTGCTCCAAAACCACCATAAAAAAGCCAGACTACAGTTTGCATTTGCACATGGGAACAAATAACTTTTGGAGAAATGTCCTCCGAAACAAATTTAGCTGTTTGTCCATAATGACCATCATTATCTTTGGAGCAAAAAGGGTGAGGCTTGCAAGCCAAAGAACACCATCCCGACCGTGAGGCATGGGGGTGGAATCATCATGTTGTGGGGGTGCTTTGTTGCAGGAGGGACTGATGCACTTCACCAAATAGATGGCATCATGAGGAAGGAAAATAAAGAAAAATATTTTTATGTGGATACATTGATGCAACATCTCAAGATATCAGCCAGGAAGTCAAAGCTTGGTCACAAATGGGTCTTCAAATGGACAATGAGGCATATGGCATACCTCCAAAATTATGGCTTAAGTACAACAAAGTCAAGGTACTGGAGTGGCCATTACAAAGCCCTGACCTCAATCCGATAAACAATTTGTGGGCAGAACTGAAAAAGCATGTGCGAGCAAGGAGGGCTGTACAAACCGGTTACACCAGTTCTGTCTGGAGGAATGGGCCAAAATTCCAGCAACTTGTAAGAAGCATGTGGAAGGCTACCCAAAACATTTGACCCAAGTTAAAAACAATTTAAGGCAATGCAACCAAATACTAACAGTGTATATAAACTTCTGACCCACTGGGAATGTAATGAAAGAAATAAAGCTTAAAAATAAATAATTCTCTACTATAATCCTGACATTTCACATTCTTAAGTATTGATCCTAACTGACCTAAGACAGGGAATGTTTTCTATGATTAAATGACAGGAATTGTGAAAAACTAAGTTTAAATGTATTTGCCTAAGGTGCATGTTAACTTCTGACTTCAACTGTATATACAAAGGAAACCCAGATGGGACTTATGACAGAAAGCAAGAACATTAAAGCCGCTGTAAGAGCAATTTAATTACAACAGAATCAAGAAAACACATAATGAGCCGTTTTCTGCAGCGCTTTTTGTGAGAAGTTCAAAGCGGCATTTGACGTTGGCATCGACACCCTCACACAAATCATAAACACACCCCCAGATCAGCACAAATCCTCTACCAAATTTCAGCGGGTGTGAGACATTGTGGCTTAGAGGCCTCTCCAGGTCTCTGTCTAACCATTAGATGACAAGGTGGAGGATCTGGGGGTGCTTCTGCAAGGCTGGAATCGGACAGATTAATCTTTGTGAAGGACGCATGAATCAAGGCACATACAAGGTTATCCTGGAAGAAAACTTGCTTCCTTCTGGTCCAACAACGTTCCCAAACTCTGAGGATTGGTTTTTACAGCAGGACAATGCTCCATGCCACACAGCCAGGTCAATCGTTGTGGATGGATGACCACCCGTCAAGACCCTGTCATAGCCAGCCCAATCTCCAGACCTGAACCCCATTGAAAACCTCTGGAATGTGATCAAGAGGAAGATGGATGGCCCCAAGCCATCAATCAAAGCCAAGCTGCTTGATTTTTGCACCAGGAGTGGCATAAATTCAACAGCAATGCGAAAGACTGGTAGAGAGCATGCCAAGACACATGAAAGCTGTGATTGAAAATGAGGGTTCTTCCACCAACTATTGATCTCTGAACAATTAAGTTAAAACATTAGTATTCTGTTGTTTAAAAATTTATATGAACTTGTATTCAAGGTCTGAAAACATGACTGAAAACACTTTTTTGTTATTTTGACCAGTTGTCATTTTCTGCAAATAAATGCCATAAATGACAATATTTTTATTTGGAATTTGGGAGAAATGTTGTCAGTACTTTATAGAATAAAACAAAAATGTTTATTTTACTCAAAAATATACCTATAAATAGTAAATCCAGAGAAACTGGTAATTTTGCAGTGGTCTCTTAATTTTTTCCAGAGCTGTGTATGTGTAAATATATATATTACACACACACACACATATATATACACATTATATATATATATATATCCTAGAAATTTGTGTCAAACTACAAACTTTAACAGTGGCTGTCAAACCTGTTGTGGTAGTGCTCCTGCTGGGCCTGGGAAACGGCGAGCTTTGGTTCGTCTCATACCACTTTGTGGTCTTTGAGGTGTCTTATTGGCTGCAGACACCAGCCGGACCAGATGATTAGTCAGGACTGGTGTGCTGAGGGGACGAGGTGTAAGAGGGAGATTGGGAGTTGAAGACACTGCGTGGTAAAGAGACCCCTGGGACTGCAGTGGGGTTCTTGGTGTCGAAGGACCCGTTCGACCTTGAGGCGACACAATTGGAGGCCTAGGAGATACAGGTCTGGGGAATCGTGGGACGGGAGTAGCTGGGGCATGCATGTGACTCGAACTCCGTATAGAGGTAGATAGATGTATGGGCCTTTGGATAGCGGAGGTAAATGAGGTATTAACCAAGGGTCGTGCAACTGCTGACACTGAGGCTGCTCCACTAGAGGCGTAAGGTCTCATTCGTTTGGCTGATGAAATGCGGTCCAATGGTGAATGTGACGCTGTATTCTTGTGTGGCTGAGAAACCATTGCAGAGACGCTTTCATCCAGTTCCTCCAAATCCACATCCCAGTCATCAAAGTCATCCTGAGGAGGGGGGTCTCTCTGCAGGACACTGAGTGATTCTGGGGGTTGAGGGTGTATCTGGTAAGAGGAGGGATGCAGAGATGATGCAGGTGCACGAAGGGAAGGAATGTGGGAAGAGAGTGACTGATGGCCAGGGAGAGAGAGGTCTCTTAAGGTTTTGACAGGACTGCATGTTGGGGTACACAGAGATGCTATGCAACCAGATCCAAAAGATGAACTAACATGGCTTTGTTGAACATGGTAAGATGATGGGTCTGATGTGGAAGCAGAAGAGGGCTCTGCTGGACACGTCCAATCAGCTTCAAGCAAATCCTACAGGTGAAAAATCGAAGTGACCTGATACAAATGAACTTGATAAAAAAAAAGCAAGGCTAATTAAGCAAGAAACTAAAACGTTGCCCACCATTGAATGTCACTGACTCAATATATACACTCACCTAAAGGATTATTAGGAACACCTGTTCAATTTCTCATTAATGCAATTATCTAATCAACCAATCACATGGCAGTTTGGTTCAATGCATTTAGGGGTGTGGTCCTGGTCAAGACAATCTCCTGAACTCCAAACTGAATGTCAGAATGGGAAAGAAAGGTGATTTAAGCAATTTTGAGCGTGGCATGGTTGTTGGTGCCAGACGGGCCGGTCTGAGTATTTCACAATCTGCTCAGTTACTGGGATTTTCACGCACAACCATTTCTAGGGTTTACAAAGAATGGTGTGAAAAGGAAAAACATCCAGTATGCGACAGTCCTGTGGGTGAAAATGCCTTGTTGATGCTAGAGGTCAGAGGAGAATGGGCCGACTGATTCAAGCTGATAGAAGAGCAACTTTGCCTGAAATAACCACTCGTTACAACCGAGGTATGCAGCAAAGCATTTGTGAAGCCACAACACGCACAACCTTGAGGCGGATGGGCTACAACAGCAGAAGACCCCACCGGGTACCACTCATCTCCACTACAAATAGGAAAAAGAGGCTACAATTTGCAAGAGCTCACCAAAATTGGACAGTTGAAGACTGGAAAAATGTTGCCTGGTCTGATGAGTCTCGATTTCTGTTGAGACATTCAGATGGTAGAGTCAGAATTTGGCGTAAACAGAATGAGAACATGGATCCATCATGCCTTGTTACCACTGTGCAGGCTGGTGGTGGTGGTGTAATGGTGTGGGGGATGTTTTCTTGGCACACTTTAGGCCCCTTAGTGCCAATTGGGCATCATTTAAATGCCACGGCCTACCTGAGCATTGTTTCTGACCATGTCCATCCCTTTATGGCCACCATGTACCCATCCTCTGATGGCTACTTCCAGCAGGATAATGCACCATGTCACAAAGCTCGAATCATTTTAAATTGGTTTCTTGAACATGACAATGAGTTCACTGTACTAAAATGGCCCCCACAGTCACCAGATCTCACCAATAGAGCATCTTTGGGATGTGGTGGAACTGGAGCTTTGTGCCCTGGATGTGCATCCCACAAATCTCCATCAACTGCAAGATGCTAGCCTATCAATATGGGCCAACATTTCTAAAGAATGCTTTCAGCACCTTGTTGAATCAATGCCACGTAGAATTAAGGCAGTTCTGAAGGCGAAAGGGGGTCAAAAACAGTATTAGTATGGTGTTCCTAATAATCCTTTAGGTGAGTGTATATTAGTCATCTAGGACGTTGACACTTACTAGCATTGATGTAGCATAACTCAAATGCAACAGTTTTTAGTTACTGAAGCAATTATAGAAATTCCCTATTCACTGTCAGCCTTGATTAATTTAATCCATTAGTTTAAATTTCCATTAACAGTGCAGTAACTGAGATTAAATTATCATTCGGCTGGTCATGTGATGCTAACATGAGGTGACCCTCTCCATGTAGAATTAAAAAAAAAGCATTTATAAGGTTTCTGATGTGACTGAATTCTTCATTTCATGTGAGTGGCCATGATTTTCCAAGTTGATGATGATCCAAGTTTAATATTAATTTCTATAGAATTCAAATATGGTGTATACCTTTAAAGAGTCTAAAAATGCATAGTATGCTGAAATACACATTTATACTCAGTCATATTACTACAAAAAACATTGTGTAAAAAGTAATAAGCATTATTGAATGCGTTTAAAAACACAAAAGTAGACAAATACTGTCCCAAACCTCATCATCCAACTCCTCTGCAACGCTGAATAAGCCTTTCCATTTATTACAAGCCTGTAAAAACAAACCGTGATTAACATCAGTCAAATATTCAGTTTGTATATTAATCATTTTAAGATAGCGTTGTCGCAAATGTCTTGTGATGTAATGTTATGCAAAAAGGTTAAAGAGCTACAATGTTTTCGAATAGCATGTACCAAGGCTAATGCAGTCTTACCGTAGCTGTCATGTCTGCTCTGTGAATCAAAGGAACAGATATAAACCGCGTCAAGTATGACTCATGAATGCATTAAACAATTAATTGGATGTTTCTTTTTCTGTTATTAGATATGCAACTATGAACACAAAAAGCTTAAGACTGTATTCGGTCTTCAAATTTCACACCTTGGCGCGGCCACGTTCAAACAACACGCACAGCGTGTGACGTATGCAGGTGACGTGTCATGTTTGAAGGCGTGTTTAGTGCCAATGCAGTGGCACCATCTGCTGGATGTAAATTACTGTTGGACACACATTTAATGTGGTTTATTCATTGAACGTAAACGGAGTTTATGCTCGAACGTTTGACATGCTCCTCGTGTTGTGCAATTAGTAATTTATAACGTGGGAATAAACGCGGTAATCCAAAGAGAACAAAATTGTTCGGTTTATGAATTTATTAAGCATAGCAAACTGCCAGGTATTTTATTTCAGACAAATGAGGCGATGAACCGTTCTAAGTGTGTGAGGGACATAATCCTCCCCCTTTAAACAAAATAATTTGGGCAGCCGGCAATAAATGTTCACAAGGGTAAAAAGGAGGCTCCCCTTAAGAAAATGTTGATTGTCAACCTTGGATTAAACCAAATATCTTGTCAGCAATCATCTTTTCCCTTTATTTTGCAAGTTGTCCACATTCGCGACGAAGTCTTAAAAACGTATTTACATTCTTTTCTTGCATATTCAACTCAAGATATCACTCGGTAGGGGATGGCTAACTTAGGACACAATGCTAAAATACACCAATATGATTTGTACATCAACTTCTATTTCCCAATTCTTTGATCATTTTAGGTAATAAAGTTGAATGGTTAAGACTTACAAATAGTCAACCATGTAAAAATGCACAGAAATGTAATACAAAGGTCCAAAAAATTGTAATACTTGGGTGTGATTTTAATGAGTCATATTGCAAAAGGGTAGCATACAAACTGTGGACCTGCTAAATTTTGCACTTCTTTCAAAGTTGACAAAACTTGGGAGACAATTTGTCTCAGCCAACAACAATGGACTTATGCTTGTACCATTGGTGACCTGAACAGTTTGCTTAGAAATCAAACAGTTGACCAATGTGATTCTCAATCCCTGCTCATGTTGTTACACTATATTAATCTGGAAACGGTTTCATCCAAAATGTGTTAAAAGGGCCTCTAAAAGCAGGATATTTTTTTACCAAAGTGACGTAAAATACAAAAGTCAAGAGTTCACTGAATACCTGAAATACCAATGTGAAGACTTTTTATTTTTTATTTCCAACAATACAGGAACCATATGTTTAAAATGACAGTTCTAGAACTTCTGGAACTGCTTCTTGGCTCCAGCTGCCTTGGTGACCTTCAGGACGTTGAACCTCACAGTCTTGCTGAGAGGTCGGCATTCTCCTACTGTAACGATATCACCAACGGTCACATCCCTGTAGAAAGACAAAATGGAGACATTAAAGAAAAAACCTTTATTCCACCTATTTTTGCAAAACACCAGTTTCAACAGGCTTGACCAAAACACATTTTCATTATGGACTTTATGCTGCATCAGTGATGCCGTTAAGGCATTTTCGTCAGAGTCTGATAGACTTGGAAGACCATCGTGAGAAAATACATCATTTGCAGCTTGTTGCCCATTTTGATGTCACCAAAAAAAAAAAAAGCGTATAAAATTGTCATTTGGGCCTTAAAACAATGTACCACAGGAACAGTAGCTTTACCTGAAGCATGGGGAGAGGTGGACAGACATGTTCTTATGCCTCTTCTCAAAACGGTTATACTTGCGGATGTAATGCAAGTAGTCCCTTCTGATGACGATGGTCCTCTGCATCTTCATCTTGGTCACCACACCTGGGAAAAAAAGTAAAAGCAAGTAAGCTCACTTGGTAACCCATGGAAATGTTGTGGACTAATGGACAGCATCCACAATACTATTCCACCTCCAAGGATAACTGATTTGAAAACCACATTGTTAAATAGGCTTAATTTACTAATGAAAGCAAAGATGAGATACTGGGAAGCATCAGTTAAGCCATTGGGCACTGTCCTCACAACCCAAAGGGTTCAGAAGACCATCGTGATAACACATCATTTGCACCCCAATTAAATGAGTACAACAAACAAACCAGAAAGTGCACTCACCAGAAAGAATACGGCCTCTGATAGACACATTTCCTGTAAAAGGGCATTTCTTGTCAATGTAAGTGCCATCAATAGCCTGTGGAAACAAAGAACTTGAGCTATTTGAAAGGTCACAGAGGTTACAACATGGAGGCATATTCTACTGCATCAGTGTTGCCATAGGCAGTATCCTCAGAGCTCTCTTAAGAGACTAGGAAGACCATCGTGAGAAAGACATCATATACAAAAAAGGGTCACACTTGTGCTCAAACATATACTCACCTCTCTTGGGGTTTTGAAGCCCAAGCCAACGTTTCTATGGTAACGTGGGAGCTTCTCTTTGCCACCTCCGTCACTTGCCAGAACCCGCTTTTTGTTCTGGAAGATGGTGGGCTGTTTCTGATAAGCCCTCTCGTTCTGAAAAGGAGCACATTCACAGAGTGGCATTCATAATTCTTACAAAAACAAATAATGACACAATGTTGAAACAGTCTCAATTTCCACAAGGCTTAGTAGCGTGTAGTAGCTACAGCCAAACTAATAGTGTATAGTTAACGTAGATTTTAAGCGTCAAGTAATAAAGTACAATACTCCGCCAATGAAAAACTAGCCCAAGTAATTTTTCTAAAGGACGTTTAGATCTGCGCCTCAGTTGCAAGGAAAACCTACCCATGTGCTGCAGATCCTGGCCGACAAACTCAACTCTAATATAATTAAGTGAGCCTAAACTCACTTGTGTGTAATTAAAATTTAACTACAGCGCGAAACAGTTGCCAACAAAGATTGTGTGTTAAAGAAGTCACGTTATGCTGGTGAGCTAACTAAGGCCGCTCGAGTTTCCGCTATTCAATGCCCTCTCTATACTACTCTCGGCGATGAAATAACACATATTTTACATCTACATGTAGTTAATTTGGTAATCTTTGCCTCGATAATAGCATACTTTCTGATCAACGACCAAATTTTTGGCTTAGAAATTAAATTCAATGTAAAATTAAACATTTTTATAACCACGCCGTTTGGTCTAACATACCTGCGTGTCCGCCATCTTCGCCAGCCGAGTCGTAAAGAGAACTACACATGCGCGAGGCAGACGGAAGAGAGGTTTGCACGGATATGACGAAAGAGTGAGGGCGGAGCTTTTTGGGACTTATTTTGCATTAAAAATAGGAGATCATTAGTACTGAAGCTTACTTGTACACTGCAATCTATGACCCTGATGTTACTGATGTGCTTAATCATATTAGGTTCAAAATTATCATCAATAGTACAGAACATTTGACAAAATATACAGCATAATATTAATCTTTGTAAAAAACACAGAAGATATGTACTACTCTGGAATGCTGACAGCAACATTTAGAATATAATTTTCAATGTGAATCTATACAAATAGAGTGTGAAAGACACATGCAATGACAGTGATATACCTTGGTTAATCAGCACTTTGTTTATATACCTGACCTGTTTTACCCTATGTTGCTATGACTTAACAGATTGTATTGCTTGCATTTCCTACAATATAAACTATAATTTTAGGTGCAGATTGCTCTCACAGTTCCACAAGTTTTTACATTGTTATTTGCTGTCTGTTTAACTTATGAAAGTGGTTTTCCTTGTGCAATTGCTCCATGCAAAGCAGTCTAGCCAAATAGCAAATTTAAATGTTATACCATATAGTATATGTGTCATGATATAAATAACAGAAAGGGCTCAACAATAAGGATGGCCCACTGGCTTGTGATAGAGTTTTTGGACAGTGGTGTGTTATCGCTGAAGGTTGCTAATGGCGTAAATGTGTTTTTACAGTATGCTTAAATTATTTAGTTGTCTAATAGCTGTCAATTGATTTAAGATAGTCTTGGAGGCATCAGTAAGAAAATAAAAAATGAAATAGTAATATTTTACATTGTGTGCCATTGTTTTCTAGTTTATTGCAAAGAAAATATTATTTAATGGAAAAATATACATATTATTCCTGACAAATATACAAAACAAATGTTAAATAATAAAATAAAAATGTGTAATTTATTTGTAGTGGGGCAAATAAAAATGTAAACTACTGCTAGACCTGCTTGCTATTTTTTATCATCATTATTTATCAGATTATTCAGACATGTTTATATGCCTATGATGTGGTTTGGAGGACATTTGATTACAATTTCTTATGGTGCTCTTCATTGTTCTAATACACAGATAGCAATCTAATAGTGTATTTATTTGTCCCTGTTGGGAAATTGTTATTCTTCACAGTAAACAAAGAGACAAGACAATATGAAACACCAGACATCAATAAATATTCAATATATATATATATATATATATATATATATATATATATATATATATATATATATATATATATATATATATATATATATATATATATATATATATATATATATATATATATATATATATATATAAAAGAAAGTACATATATAGCAGTGGTGACTCAGTGGTTGAGGCTCAGGGTTACTGACCAGAAGGTCGGGGGTTCAAGCCCCAGCACCACCAAGATGCCACTGTTGGGCCCTTGAGCAAGGCACTTAACTCCAGGTTGCTCCGGGGGGATTGTCCCTGTAATAAGTGCACTGTAAGTCACTTTGGATAAAAGCGTCTGCCAAATGCATAAATGTAAATGTAAATATAGCATATTTATGTAGTTGTCAAAATTTGCTGAAGGCTTACACATACCAACAAATCCTTCTGTAATATATAAGGTTCCCAAGAGCAAAGAACATTGAAATGTGAATGAGAAAGTGTGTAACGGAGACTTTTTAGTGAAATGCAAAATGTCTTTATGTTTGTTAACAAGCAGAAATGGTGTAGTTTGGCTTTATTGACATAAAGCTGTCTACACAGCCAAGTTAAGCCTGCTTTGTCTCTGTAAAGACACAATGTCGCATAAAAGACAGACTAAATCAATGGTCACATGAACATATTCACACAGAAATAAATAAATAATAATATAAAAATATATAATAATTACACACATCCACAGCTAATCCTCTCTCTCAACTACCTGCCCCACTTCCCAACAAACAAATCCAAATGACCCAGTCTACTAAATATCATCTCTTCATATGCTGCCACCCTCCCCATCTCCACGCACCACTCCTAAAATGGGGGCGCTCCAGCTGACTTCCATCCCTTCAAAACAATCTGTCTGGCAACCATCACACTTGTCGGGACCCAGTTCTTTATATTTTGTTCCCCATATCAATGACCTCCCCATCGCTTAAAACACAGAGTCTGTGCAAACAAATTAAGCACCTACATAGTTACAAACTAACTAGTAAGCCCTTAGTGTGAACTTTACATCCTAACTTACGTGAGAACTTACGCACAGCTGGTGCAACCCTAACCAGGTGTCGGCACGCAAGTCAGAATTGAGGTACAGTAGGCTATGAAAACAGGATTAAACTAAAGTATTTTTCTAAATAATACCGATGATCTTATTTTGACTCAAACATTATTGGCTCCTGTAGATGGGCATCAGAAAATACTTTGGATGAAGCAGGAACAGGAAAGCTTGAGGGAGGTAAGACTCAGAGTCAGGTTTCAGACATCAGATGAAAAAGCATCAAGTCTCGGGAAAACCTCTGTCAAGTCTATGGAATTGCAGAGAAAATAAACACATTTTTGTGTTCTGTAGTACTGTCTTTGACTGTGTATGATAACAATGAATCAATTTTTTGGATATTCAATTAATAATTTAATTCACTAGCACTAATTTAGAGCACTACATAAACAGTTGGCAATAACTATGGCTGCTGTGTACTAATTACCTAGCGACTAAAAAGGACTATGGTTTGGCTTGTTTTGAGTTGTTGTTGCAAGTAAACTTAATGAGCTTCAAACATCAGTTTAAACTTACACCAATTATGTTGGTAACCATCTCCTCCAGTTCATTACGAGCACCATATTGACCTGTCTCCGGGTAGACCATCGAATAAGGATACTGCCGCAAGCAAGTTAATCTGACAGTATACCTACGGTAAAACTCCCTATTGTCATACACATGTCCTTTAATCTAAACCTTCCACCCGGATCGGGCCCTTACGTGAGGCTGCTTCCGTAAGTTGGCTGATTAGATGCAATATATCAATGGTACAGCCCCTATAGCTGCATAAATGTCCTTAGTCTAAACCTTCCACCCAGGGCAGGCCCTTGCATGAGGCTGCCTCCATAAGCCGGCTGCTTCAATGCAGTTTACCAAAATCTAGCTCCTGTAGACCACCCTTTTAGATAACTCCACACCCTATCTAGGGTTTCAATACTAAAATCTCTCCCAGAACATTCCAAACTTACTGGACAACTTGGATTTCCTTCAAACTTCCACAGAGGATACAACTTAGTTTTTCCAGATTTTACTCTCCTCTCCATATCCTCTGTAATATCCCACCTCCATAATATCAAATCAGTTCAGCCAAGAATAATCAAAGTCTACCTCAGCAGAGTATATTTCTTCTTTAAACTCATCCATGGCCAACAATGCCCTTCAATTACGAAACCCCAGATAGCGCTCCTTATCAAGAGTTAACACACAAAAAAATCCCATCTGTCCGGCCACCAGACAACAACTAACTAACCATCGACATCCTAACAGAATGCCTTGTTACTCTTTGCTCTGGTCTATTTTCCCCCAAACAAAACAAGAACCCTAAACACCATGTTCAATTTGGCTTTCTTCAGCTTCCTCAGAGTCTCAGAACTCACCATGAACTCCACCTTCAACCCAGCCATCCACCACCTTCTCTGACCCTCAATTCTTAAACCATGACACAATCCGTTTCAACCCCCATTCAACAATACCAGTCACTGGCCTTTTTTCTACTCCAGAGAAACTCTCAAATCACCTCTCCACTCGACCCTCTATTTGTTGATGACAAAAGCCTCCCAGCGTCTAGACATTGGTTTCATTAAAAAAAATTCAAAAAGAATTATCCTCAACAGATTCGGGATTCTTACCAAACATTTATCTTCCCATTCCTTCTGCATAGGGGCCGCTACTTCAGCCGCCCAGAAAGGTCTATCTGAACACCAAATAAAAATGCTACGGTTGGTGGTCATCCCACACCTTTGAAACATACATTCGATCCAGCCTCCATCACATCAGTTAAGCACACCAAACACCTCTTTTTAGGCTCGGACAACGCCTCCCTACTATTACGCACCTCGCTGCTAACCTAGCCCCACTGGGCTCTAATCCATCTGGACGCAGCGAGGGCCCTCCCGTTTGAGTACACGGCCTGGCAGGCTCTCTCCCATTCGAATCGCCGCGTGGGCCCTCCTGATCAGATACAACGCGGACTCTCCCTTTCAAATTGCAGTGTGGGCTCCCGCGTTTGATATCATTCAGCCCGCTCCACTGGGGATGAGGACCTCCAAAAGCAGTGCTCCCTCATGACTCTTGGTCGAAAAATGCAGCAGCGAGATGCATCCCAGCGCAAAGCTTGCAAAATCCTAATGCAGCCCCTTGAGCTTCCTGTCTTTCACACTGCCACAGCAGTACCTAAATCGCAGCTTTCACCGCAAACCCATTGCTGGGACATGCTTTCCAAATGTAGCTCCCGCCACAGCCCCTTTCCAAATTATGCTGCCGCAGCAGTACCCAGCTCATAGCTCCACATGGTGGACATAGTAGGGAGATGTCGGTCCATCCTAAGCAGCAGCAACACCTCCTCATGTCTCCAGGTCGATAAACACAACGGTAAGATTCATTAGCCTTTCAAATTGATGCATCCCCAGTTGACACTGCCACTGCAGTACTCGCTCCCATATGCAAATAGAAAAAACGCAGCAGCATAATGTATCCCAGCATTAAAACTACATATAGCTCCCCCACAAATGGAAACTCCCACAATAACTACAGCCAATGCTGTTTGCTGTTTCATGTGGAAACGACCAATGAGCCAAATGTCTGAGACCAAATACTTAATAATATAACAACATTTTGGGTAGGCCTAGCCCACATTTGTCAATCGGCCTATGCAATTTATTAAAATGTAATCCAGGAGGCTTACCATTCCAAATGAATGACTTCGCTATGCTATCAAATTGCTTGAAACAAGAGAGGGGGACATCAACAGTGAGAGACTGTAGCAGGTAGCTGAATTTTGGAATACAATTCATTTTAATAACAGTAACCTTCCCAATCATAGATAAATGTAATGAAGCCCACCTTAATTCTAAATAAATCACACAAATTTGCTGGGAATAAAATGCCCAAATACTTAATGCCCTGTTTGGGCCACTGGAAGGCACCCGGATAGAAGGCTGTTACTGGGCAGTATGCTGTCAGAGCATTTGGATTGAGACCAACTGACTCTGTATCCTGAGAACTTAGAAAATTTATTAATAATTCTGTGAAGGCAAGTCATAGATCTAGCTGGGTCAGAGACAAATAATAAAATATCATCTGCCTAAAGCAAAAGCTTATGCACCATAGCTCCCACCACCACCCCTGGAAAATCCTCCTCCTTTCTTATCGCAGCTGCTAATGGTTCCAGGGCAAGACAGAACAATTATGGGGAAAGAGGGCAACCCCACTGGGTGCTATCAAGTGAGATAGCAGCGACTGGAGTCATTGGATCATTCACCACTGACCATATGATATTGATTAAATGGGCCTTTCAGTTCTTCAGGTAGTAAAACTTACTCCAATGTCTTGCAAGAAACTCCAGCCAACAGGAGGCATAAGCACCCAAAACAAGCAGATGTATCCTCAAGCTGTCATGAAGAAATGATTCTACACAAAACATACCACAGTCGCTAGTTAGAATCACTGCATAAAGAAACAAAAAGGTGCCCAATTTCCTCGGACAGTCGAGTGTATTTTTAATGAGACAGGTCCACTAGGCGGCAACATGAAAATCACCAAATGGCTTACTCACTCCAATGTTTTTATGAAGGACAATGCTTGCTGTGGGCATGTAAATATTTGAGGCCATCCTTAGTATCTATGCTCTGTTTGACCGGAAACATCAGTGCAAAAGTGATCTTCCATTGATGTAAGAGATTCTTCCATTCAATTAATCTATCACGTTTCTCTCTTGTCGAATTCACAAAGTCTGGGAACAAGAAAATGCTGTGGTTCTTCCACGAAAGCTTTCCTTTGCTCCTCGCCTCACGTAACACTAGATCTTTATCGGATGATCTCAGAAATTTGGCCAGAATTGATCGAGGCCTGTCTTCCTCCTCAGATCTGCAAACCGGGACTCTGTGAGCTCAACCAATTTCCAGCTTATGGCCCGCTATGTTGAGCTGACTCGGGAAGAGCTCGTCTAGGAATTTCATTATATCTCGCCCTTCCTCATGCTCAGGATTTCCAACAATTCAGACGTTGTTTTGAATTCACAATTCTCCAAATCCTCCAGGTTTTCCCAAACATGTTCCAAATCTATCTTGGTTGCTAGCAGATTAGCAGATAAGTCCCTCTCCGATGACTCCAGATAATCGATCCATCTCTTGATGTCCGACAATCTTGTAACCAACTCGAAAGAATTTAGTCCCAATGGAAGTAATCGATTGATGTATTACCGCAAGATCCTCCATGTCTGCAATGACTTTTGTCAGCATTGCCAACACATTCATCAATTCACACAGGATTTCTTTCAGTTCACTGTCCGAACTGAGTGCAGGGAATCAGCCCGAGCACGTAAGTGTCTTTTAATATCTCCAGAGCCTGAGGATTTAGATTTTTTTTACACATTGTCTTCCTAGAACATTTAAGAATCAGAGTGTATGAAATCTCACTGGTTTATGACACAAATAGTAATAAAATTATCGCCACTCACATGTCTGCTCCTCGCATGATGTCATGTGACTCCAGTTACTTTGATATTTTATATTCTTATATTTGGCATACAGTGAAATTGAAACCATAGATGCGTGAGAAAGCCAAAATCGATTTGTCAAAAAAACAATTGGGTTCGTATCACTTATTGTTCAGGCGAAAATGATATGTCACATATAACTATTTCCTTTCAAGTACATTTATTCACACATTTACTTTTAATAAAAATAAAAACACAAATAGGGGTCACGTGATGCCATGCGAGGAGCAGAGGTGTAATCGGCGAGCTCTGCTCACTTTGCTAATTGTTTATTTATTTTCATGTTATAATCTAGTGTGATTTGATACACCCAGCTACATATTTGTCCTTTGAGGTAAACATGGCAAAGAAGTCAAAATCCTTGGGCTCTGGAGACATAAAAAGACAATTATGTGCTCAAGCTGAAACCTCTTATGGGCCTGCAGACCAGGGACTCGGTTTGGACAGTACGGCGGGAGAAATCCAGCATCAACTCTCCAATATGTCTGTGATGCTGACATAGGTTGTTGCTGACTTCAGGATTTCTCTGTAATATGTCAATCGATTACGGCGATGGAAACAAAGTTGGTTACAAAAGTGGCAGATGTTGAGAAACGGATCGATTATCTGGAGTCTTCAGAGAGAGAATTGTCTGCTAATAAACTAGCAACCAAGGTACTATGGTACCTATGGTATACTAGATAATGTACAGATTGTTGGAATTCCTGAGCACGAGAGATCATGAGATCATCCAATAAAGATCTTGTGTTGCGCGAGGCGAGGAGCAAAGGAAAGCTTTCTTGGAAGAATCACAATATTTTCTTGTTCCCGTACTTTGCAAATTAGATGAGAGAAAAGAGACAGATTCAAGGAATGTAAGAAACTCTTACATCAATGGAAGATCACTTTTGCACTGATGTTTCCAGCCAAACTGAGAATAGATACTAAGGATGGCCGCAAAGTATTTATGTGTCCCAAGCAGAGGTGGAGAAAGTACGCAACTCCATTACTTGAGTGAAAGTACAGAATCTACTGATCAAATATTACTCCATTACAAGTGAAATTTGTAAAGTCAGATTTTTACTTAAGTAAAAGTAGATAAGTACTTGGTTTTAATAGTACTTAAGTATCAAATGTATATTTTCTTTTTTATGTCAATGCATTGTTTTATAATTCTTGCATTGTTGTATGTAATACTTACAATACCTTATGCCTCTGAAGCAACCTACTGAATACACTGACTAGCTTGTAGTATCTGTGGAATAAAGAGCTTTTAGAATGTTACAAAACCTATAGAAATAAAACAACTGAATTAACAAAAAAGCTATGATCATCTTAATGTTTTTATTTAACACTCCTACCCACCCCCACAAAAGCAGCATGGTAATGTTCTCACACAGCTCTGGCAGTGTGCAAAAATTCATGTGTATACATTTTTTTTATTTTTTTATTTCAGCTCTGCACATAACTAGTAATTATGCAAGGTAACAACAACATAAAAAAACTATAAAAGTTACAAGATTTTAACTTATTAAATTCTTAAGCTCATTTACATTTGAATTCACGCTTTTGCATGCTAACTAACGTCATTGTCGTACCTTACATATGCTTTAGCGGTGTATCCACAAGGCTATGTCAACTTGGCGGGCAAATCCATAAAAAAGAATTTGATCAACCATACTTCATATTGAATCATATTGAAGCGCTAAAGCACAGATCATTTAAAGTTTTCACAAGAAATGAATAGTTTACATACCTCAACATGCTTCCGCAGATTGGACGGCGAGTTTTTGAAGGTTGTGATATGGTTCGTTTTAGGCAAACAAAGCTTGGGGTTTGATTGTTGCACAAATGTTGGAATGTGTTCTGTATAATCTAGTTTTTGACACACAGGACATGGGCAAGGGAGGAGTAAGGAGACAATGAAGCAGGTTCAAGGTCAGTCTCTTTAATTGTTTGTTTAGCCACACAATCGAAGGTAAATGTCGATAACGTAAAACAGTTTGTATATAAATTAAAGCACTCTCAATTCTGGCGTGCCTTTTCAGGTCTCATCACTATAATGAGAGACAGGTGTTAGAGATAATTAAGACCCAGGTGAGCCTTACCACTCTCCCTTTCCCGCAGACCGACACATGACCACGCACATGCCCCCACTGCTGACTCAGGCCAGGGCAACATTCAGCCTGCCTACCTGCCAAAAACTGCCTTACCCCCTTTTTGGTCTTGGGCGCTGGGTAGGCTTTGATCATTGCGGTCGGATGCACCTACCCGTGACCCAAGTGGAACCCCAGATCCCTAACTTCCACCCGCCCAATTGCACAATTCTTTGGGTAGGCCATGAGTTCCGCCTGTCTCAGCACTCTCAGGACAGCCCTCAGATGTTGCATATGCCACTGCCAATCATTAATATAAATGATGATATCGTCTAGATATGCGGTGGCATATACTGTGTGCAGTCTGAGGACCTTGTCCATAAGGCACTGGAATGTGGCCTTCCCCCTCAGTGAAGCACATGAGAACGGGAATTCTCTCGTCTGTATCATCCTGATGCGGAGCCGAAATTGACGGCCCTGGCACCGCCTCACCAGCTATAGTATCGCATGTCACACTGTTCCAGCAACTGCTGATCGGCGACTTCCACAATGCCGTGGGCGTCATGGAGATGATGCGCAAAAGTGAACGGGCGGCCATGCTTCCTGAACTCAGAGACCGGAAAAGCTGCAGACTATGCTCTGGGGTCCAACCAACCCATTTCTGGATGGCCTTCTTCGGGTGGTTGTAATCTAGGAGGCTGGCGGTGGGAAGTTTCTGTGCCGCTAGCTCCGCATCCCCGGAGAGTAAGGGCAACAGGCATGACGCCCACTGATCAGGAGGCTACCTCCAAACCTCTGTGGTTTTCTCAAACAGGTCGAGGAAGGCCTCCGGATCTTAATTTGGCCCCATCTTCATGAGGGCCACCGGTGGATTAGGCTCAGGGGAGGTCGCAGTGCCAGCCCCCTCCCTGGCGATCAGTCTCCAGAGTACCTGCCGGTCCTCCGCTTGTGCCTCAGCAGTGAGGACCTCCAAATCCGGCTTCTCTGCAACACTGTGACAAGTTCTTAGCACTTGGGCAATGGAGGAGTCAGGAGACAACTAAGCAGGTTCAAGGTCAGTCTCTTTAATTGTTCCTTTAGGTGCACATTTGATGGTAACCATCGACAACGTCAAACAGTTTGTATATAAATGAAAGCACTCTCAATTCATGAAACTCTCAGTTCAGGCCATCATGCTTTCTGGTCTCTCTCTTCTCTCCTTGATGCTCTTGTGTGCCTTTTCTGGTCTCCCTCCACCATCAATATGCATGACCACGCCCCCTATGCCACAGTGTTTTGTTTCTCCACGTGGAAAGTGAATGGATTGAGACACCCCATAAAAAGAAGGATGGTTATTTATTTTCTTAAGTGTAAGAAATGTGATATGGTGTTTCTTCAAGAAACATTCCTCGCAGGAAGCTGAAAACGTTAGAACATATGGCGTAGGCCTGTTTTCGTTAGTGCTGGCTCAAGTAAGTACAGGGGAGTCATTACATTGATAAGTAAACATCTACCATACAAATCTTTCAAACAGATTAAAGATTCATTAGGGACAATCTTTATTGTTTTAGCAGAAATTCAGGGGCAAAGGTTGTTTTTGGCTAATATTTACGCACCTAACGTTGAAGGGATGTGCAAGCTGCTGGCACCCCTCATGATATAATATCGGGAGGAGACTTTAATCTTTTAATGGACTCAGTCCTCGATCATAGTGAAGCAAAAGTGTGTAAGCCCCTTAGAGCAACATTGACGCTTCACAGAATGTGAAAATATCTTGGTCTTGCAGATATTTGGTGACATTTGAACCCATCTGGTAGGGACTATACTTTTGACATTTTTTTCATCAGTTCATAAGATTAATTCTAGAAAATATATATATTTTTTATTTCTAAGTCTCTCTTTTCATTTGTTGTGGATTGCTCAATTGAAATATCTTAGTCTCAGATCACGCCCTGGTGAGTTTAGAAGTGTTGCACATATGGAGAAAAAGAAATCATATAGTTGGTGCTTTAATGTATCCCTTTTGCAAAATCCTGATTTCCAACAAATGTTAAAGACTGATGTTTATATGGAGACCAACTGGTCCTCAAGATCTTCTGTGGGCGTGGCTTGGGAGGCACTTAAGGTGGTTCTTAGGGGTCGGATCATACAGTATGCCTCATTCATCAAAAAATACAAAGCATGAGAACTTGTGGAGTTGGATGTGAATATTAAAAGAGCAGAGGCAGAGCTGAAGCGCCGAATGTCATCTGATGGCCTCAGAGAATTTACCCAATTGAAATACAGATAATAATATTTTGTCGAGGAAAGTGGAGTTTTGGTTATTCAGGGCAAGACAGTCATACTTTGAGTCAGGAGACAAAGCAGGGAAGCTTTTGGCTAGATATATAAAACATATATATATTGTCTACCATTCCCTCACTGAAATCTGCTGGGGGTGAAATTTTTACCTCGGCCATTGATATTAATAATGCCTTTAAAGAGTTCTATCTTGATCTATAGTTAAATATTTTCGTCTACTGGTGAAGATATTAGAAAATTTTAGCAACATTTCCCTGATCCAGCTAGATTTTTGTCAAATAAAATTTTTGACCAGCTAGAATTTTGTATAGGTATGGCATCTCTTATACATATAGATCAGGTGGGAATATATTAGGGGCTGTAGCTCTTTTGAAAAAATTAGGCATTTCATCAATATCACGTGGTCAGTGGCAAATGTTCAGTCTCCGGTCGCTGCCATCTCACTTGATGCCGAAAAGGTGTTTGATATGGCAGAATGGTATTATCTTTTTAAGATTTTGGAAATGTATGGGTTCGGAAGTACATTTATTGGTTGGATTAAGTTACTTTATTTACACCCTGTAGCAGTGGTACAAAAAAGTTGATTAATTTCAGATTATTTTACTCTGGATAGGGGCATTCGGTAGGGTGCCCTCTTTCCCCATTATTGTTCTGTCTTGCCCTGGAACCATTAGCAGCCATGATAAGAAAGGAGGAGGATTTTCCAGGGGTTATGGCGGAAGACGTGGCACATAAGCTTCTGCTTTACGCAGATGATATTTTATTATTTGTCTCTGACCCTACTAGATCTATGCCTTGCCTCCACAGAATTATTAATTCCTTTTCCAAGTTCTCAGGTTAAAAAGTCAATTGGTTTAAATCCGAAACATATCTGACAGCGTATTGTCCAATAACGGCCTTCCAGCCGCGTGCTTTCCAGTGGTCCAAACAGGGCATTAAGTATTTGGGTATTTTAATAAACCCTTTAATAAAAAGGTTTTCGAGCGATGTGGACAGGTGGGCTTCATTACATTTAACGATGATTGGGAAGATTAATGTTATTAAATTGAATTGCATTCAAAAAAGTAACTACCTGCTATAATCCCTCACTGTAGATGTCCCCCTCTCTTATTTCAAGCAATTTGATAGCATAGAGAAGTCCTTCATTTGGAATGGTAAGCGTCCCAGATTGCATTTCAATAAGTTACATAGGCTGATTGACAAATGTGGGCTAGGTCCACCCAAGATTTTGTTTTATTACTATGCGTTCAGTCTCAGACATTTGACTCATTGGTCTCTTCCACCTGAGAAAGCCCCTCCCTGGTTTGGTATTGAACAAGAATTTCTTGCCCCTAGTTCACCATTGCAAAGCCTCTCTATCAAACTAATCTGAGAAGTTAAGTTACACCCCGTTATTTCGCATTTGCACTTGGTATGGACAAAAGTGTCCAGAGTGTTTAACTGTTCAAGATTTTGCATAGATTTTATTGGACCCCCTCTAGATTGTATAGACTTGGTCTTAAAGACACCATCTGAGGATGGAGACATGGCCCATGTTTTTGGTGGGTTGCTGAGATCCAGAAATTCTGGTTGAAGGTTCAGAAATTTGTGTGTGACGTGGTAGGCACTCGGGTTTCATTTTGCCCCAGACTTTGTGTTCTGGGCGATGGGGTGGTCATCGATGTTGGGGATAGTCAAAAAGTTAATTGATTTCTGACCTGCGTGATGATCGCAAGGCAGGTTATTTTGAGGGGTTGAGGTCAGGTCAATTTTGCATCTTTTAAGATATCCTAAATACATTTTTTGATATCTGAAACTAAGATATGACTAGGCAAAATATAGTTGTAGATATCTTGAATTGGATTTATGACTAGTCAATATTTAATAGGAGATATCTTTAAATTGAATTTTTACCGTTTTCATTTAAAGATATCTATAATATATTTATGGATATCTCAAATTAATTAAAGACCAGGAAGATCTTTATTTGGAGATATTTGCAATTAGATATCTTGAATCAACATTCTTACTAGTGAAATATATTTTACAGATTTCTAAAATGTGTATGCACATTGCCACTCTTTATAAAAAATTATTAGAATGCATATCCATAGTAAGATTTTTGGGTTTATGGTTTGATAGCAGATTAACGTGAAGATAAGATGGTATAGATAAGATAAGTATAGATAAGATGGTGTGGAAAGGCAAGAGAATTTGTGTGTTATGTCAAATACGGGGAGCAGATAGAATGACATTAAAGTCTATATATACAGTTCATCCGCAAATTATTCACAGCGCTTCACATTTTCCACATATTGTTATGTTACAGCCTTATTCCAAAATGGATTAAATTCATTATTTTCCTCAAAATTCTACAAACAATACCCCATAATGACAACATGATATAAGTTTGTTTGAAATCTTTGCAAATTTATTACAAATAAAAAACGAAAAAAATCACATGTACATAAGTATTCACAGCCTTGGCCATGACACTCAAAACTGAGCTCTGGTGAGTTCTGTTTCCACTGATCATCCTTGAGATTTTTCTGCAACTTCATTGGAGTCAATCTGTGGTAAATGCAGTTGATTGAACATGATTTGGAAAGGCACACACCTGTCTATATAAGGTCCCACAGTTAACAGTGCATGGCAGAGCACAAACAAGACATGATGTCCAAGGAATTGTCTGTAGACCTCCGAGACAGGATTGTATCGAGGCACAGATCTCGGGAAGGGTACAGAAAAATGTCTGCATTGAAGCAATGAGCTCAATGGCCTCCATCATATGTAAATGGAAGAAGTTTGGAACCACCAGGACTCTTCCTAGAGCTGGCCATCCGGCCAAACTGAGCAATCTGGGGAGAAGGGCTCCAGCATTTCTCTGTGGAGAGAGGAGAACCTTCCAGAAGAACAACCATCTCTACAGCACTCCACTAATCAGGCCTGTTTGGTAGAGTGGCCAGACGGAAGCCACTCCTCAGTAAAAGGCACATGACAGCCCACCTGGAGTTTGCCAAAAAGGCACCTGAAGGACTCTTAGACCATGAGAAACAACATTATCTGGTCTGATGAAACAAAGATTGAAGTTTTTGGCCTGAATAGCAAGCATCATGTCTGGAGGAAACCAAGCACCGATCATCACCTGGCCAATACCATCCCTACAGTGAAGCATGGTGGTGGCAGCATCATGCTTTGGGGATGTTTTTCAGCGGCAGGAACTGGGAGACAAGTCAGGATCGAAGGAAAGATGAATGCAGCAATGTACAGAGACATCATTGATGAAAAGCTGCTCCAGAGCACTCTGGACTGCAGACTGGGGCGAAGGTTCATCTTCAAACAGGACAACGACCCTAAGCACACAGCCAAGATAACAAAGGAGTGGCTATGGGACAACTCTGTGAATGTACTTGAGTGGCCCAGCCAGAGCCCAGACTTGAACATCTCTGGAGAGATCTGAAAATGGCTGTGCACCGACGATCCCCATCCAACCTGATGGAGCTTGAGAGGTCCTGCAAAGAAGAATTGGAGAAACTGGCCAAAAATAGGTGTGCCAAGCTTGTAGCATCATACACAAAAAGACTTGAGGCTGTAATTGGTGCTAAAGGTGGTTCAACAAAGTATTGAGCAAAGGCTGTGAATACTTATGTACATGTGATTTTTTTTTTTAATTTTTTTTTATTTGTAATACATTTGCAAAGATTTCAAACAAATGTTTTTCACATTGTCATTATGGGGTATTGTTTGTAGAATTCTGTGGAAAATAATGAATTTAATCAATTTTGGAATAAGGCTGTAACATAACAATATGTGGAAAAAGTGAAGCGCTGTGAATACTTTCCGGATGCACTGTACATCAATGATACAGTCTGTACTGGACTATGGTTGTATTGTATATGGATCAGCAAGTAAAACTCATTTAAATAAACTGGACAGAATTCAGTCTCATGCTTTAAGTATCTGCTGTGGAGCATATTTAACATCTCCAGTTTCAAGTTGAAATGGGTGTAATGCCTCTAATATCTAAATTTATAAGACAGCAGTTAATGGGGTCGTATTGGGCAAACTTAGGAGGCCAGAGTGAAAATTACCCCACAAAAAAGGTAGCGAGTCTTAGTTGGGAACATGGGAAAAGTAAATGCATTGGTTGGATTGTTGGAGATTTAGTAAAAGATTAGAGGAGTATATATGCATCAATATTAACTATGCCACCAGTACCATTATGTGTCATGCCACAGCCCAATGCTGATCTAACTCTATTACAAATAAAACAAAATGAAGGACACAGAAGTGTATAAGGTTAGGGAGCATGTGGTGTTGAGATATGGGGATTTCACACACATTTTCTTAGATCCAAAAAATGGTTGCATACCCAATTCCAAAGTTGAAAGCTAAGTAGGATATCAGATTATTTATCGTGATTACTGGAGAAATGGTTGGTATAATGATAGCAGTAAAGTGGATAAGTGAAGTTAGAGGTCATCGTGTAAACATACAGTATGCTCAGACTCTAGCTCAGCCCTCTTAAGTCTGAGTGTTCAGCAATCAGATACAAGACAGGATTTGGTAATAGATATTCTTCAGGATTTATATTAATTACTGCAGAATAATATGTGTTCAGTTTTTGTTGGTTCTGGCACATGTGGGGTTGAAAGGAAATGAAGAGGTGCATACAGTACAGTGGATAAGTGTCTTTTAGTAGATCAGAAATAAAATAAATAACCAAAAATAATATTAATAACATATGGCAACAGCAATGAGATAATGAAATTAAGGGTAGACATTTGAATGCAATTCAACCAGCAGTAGGAAAGGGTAGTGTTAGATAATTTTGTCATCCAATGTATTTAATTTATTTTAAATACCCCCCCAATGAAATAGTTCTTTGCCTTATATGGGGGTGACATAAATGTTTGAACTATGTGTGAAACGTGAGAGTTGAGACAAGAAACACATTCCTAAAGAACACATCCTTTGAACAAGGAGCAGCTTTGCTTTGTGATGACACAAAAAGCTACATCACCCAGAGAAGTTGTTGAAAAGCATTAATTATTTCACAGGTAGGTTATTAGGAGGGAGAAGTAGAGAAGAGAATATAATAACAAGACCAAGGTTGGGTCATAGAGGGCTGAAGAGCACATTATACTTAATAGGGAAACATCCAACATGATTTTGTGAAGTGCGTGTGGAGTCAGTGAGTCGGTGGAGCACGTAATTGTTCAGTTGTAGGACATATAGAGTGGAAAGAAAGAGGGCTGGATGTGGGAGCTGGAGGAGCTGAACACGCAGCTGCAGCCCCGACGGGGTTAGGTAGGGTGGTGTAGGTATTTTATATGTAAAAAGTGCCGATAGTCCCAGTGGGCGATAGGTGGCGGTAATGCACCAATGGGTTTTCGAACCACTGTGAAACAGCAAGAAGAAGAAGAAGAAGAAGAAGAATACTTCACAGTAAACGGAAAAAATCTCGTTTATTTTCATGCTAATATGGCAGCGCAGTCGGGTGAAGGCGATACGGGTGAGTACCGCTTTTTTCAAATAAATATTATATATATATATATATATATATATATATATATATATATTCGTAACACAACTACCTAACAGAGTATGAAGTCGGGCGGTTTAGTGGATAGAATAGTAATTTGTCATGTAAACAAGGAGTTCGCTCACTGCCGACGACTGTCACAACACCGCTGTCTGAAACATGTCCGTACACATACTAATCACCGGACGAACAGCCGGACAGGACTGCTTATTTCTTACGATCATGACCGACATAGAGTAATGACGCAAAAACAAATAAACACATCAATAGACTCTGGCTGCGGCTCAAATACAAGTTGCCTACCCAGACAATATTGTGGGGCATCGAACATTCGGAACGCGCCTATGTTGCCCAAATAATTCTGTCTAGATAGACAGCTCACTAGTTTTTGTGTGTTACAGCCTGTGTGTGCGTGATGGCTACCCTCACATGCCCGATACCATCGTTTCAGTGATGATCAGTTAGGAGGGGAGTAAACAAACACACCTCATAGCGATATCTGGCCATGTACAGGTTTCGAGTTTGTCTTGCCTGTCGCTTTAAATACTCGTAAGAAATTAAATAGATGTTGTGCTTTTGTTCCCTAGAATAGGAATTCACCATTCCTTAGATCTAAACTGTACTTATTTGGCATGATGTGTGGTCATCTATTCACGACCAGACTGAGATAGGTGCTGCTATAGACGTCACAGATCGTCACGGGGGGCGGCACATTGAGGGACAACTTGAGGGCAGTAAATAATTTTTTTTATTTTCTAGGGCTGTCAATCAATTAAACATTTTTATCGAATTAATTACATGGTGTCCCGATTAATTAATCGCATATACAAATATTTGCTGAGAAAGCCCCTCATATAACAATAATTCAATAATGATTATACATATTTATATCAATATATAATTATACATAGTTATCTTTAAATATTTAAACATTATATATATAAATAAAAAATATTCAGATAATTAAAATGCATTACATTCTTAATCATTGATAAGACCATAAAGTGGCTTTAGAATACAATGTATTGTTTACCACCATATTATTGATCATAAGTCAATCATAGGCATACAGTTCACAGCAATCCATTTCACAAGTGAATTTGTCAATCAGTTGGAGATTTATTATGAGGGCTTGTTTAAGGACCCCTCAATTTGCACCTGCATCAGACATTTTTAAAATTATTCTTTTTATTAATGCTTACAAAACTTTTACATCTAGAGCCAAGAGGTATATTAAAACAAACAACAACAAAAAGGAAAATAAATAAATAAACAGTTTAATAAAAATATCAAATTGTTTACGTATGTCAATACACTTTACAGCTTTACTAATGGTTTATAACCACCATACTTACATTTATGAATACTAAACTTTGCCAACAAAAGCAGAACATTAATCAAATAATATTCCTTATGAAGAGACATGTCATAGCTAAAAAAATGAATAAAACATTTTCAAAACAACGTTGAAAGCTGGGAATAATATGATCGCTAACAATCTTGCAGAAATCAGACCAAAAACAAGTCGAGTAGGGACAACTCCAAAATAAATGAAAAAATGTTTCCTCCTGTAGACCACAAAATGTACAGAATATATCGACATCACAATTAAATCTCTCTACAAGAAAATAATTAGTGAGGTAGTACTTACAAATAAGGTTGAAGGAAATTTCTAAGATTTTATTCTTATTGGGTAACTTCCAAATTTTGCACCATCTCAATCCAGCCACACCCTGCATCAGACATGCTTGTGTAGCGTCTCGGGTGTGTTGCATCATAAACATAAAATGTTTAGGTAACTGTGTCAAGTTAAATATAGTTTAATACTCAATATTTAAACACATCTTGAGATCCCTTAGTTCGCATTTGTGCTCCTTCAAGTGTTTTGAATGCAAGAACATAACACATCTTTGTGTTGTTGCTGCTGAATGTTGTTTTCTTCACTGTATAAACTGTGTGTTGCAAATACAGCTGAAATTTCACTTAGTGCCCTCTGGAGTAAACAAGTGGTACTACAAGCTTGCATCTCTCAGGACTCTTCCTTATTATGGTCTGGGTGAAGTGTGATTATTTGCGTTATTTAATTAGTTTTTGCAAAATTAATAGCACTGAATTAACGCGTTAAATCAACAGCCCTAGTATTTTCTTTTTGCTAGCCAGCTGACACAGTCATGTAATTTTACAGATACATCAATGATGAAAAGAAATTCAAATTATATTAGTCTTTTCTTTGAGATGGCACAAAAAAGAAATGATGACTGAAACAGGCAAATTACTAGCAATGCAGACACAGTGTTTGTCTTGTACTGTGTGATAAATACATGTATCTTTTTAAATGAAAAATTATAAAATGCTGGGCCTTTATCGCATTTCAAGCCTTTATTCAGAAAATGATTGCATTCACCTCACATGAGGACCATTATATTTGTAATGCCTCCACCCCCAAAATGGTTTGGGGGGCAATGTTAAAGGCATGGTTACAGCCTTGATTTATATATTAAAAAGATTTTTTTTTGAATAATACAGTCAGTGAATAAAATTTTGTATAAATGAAAGCTACTTCCTCTTATATAATTTTCTCTTTATTTGGAACTTGTCAAACACATAGACCAAGTTAAAAAAAAAAAACTCAATTTGGTTTTAAATCAACCAAAATAATGCTGCATTTCATATTATGCCAAATTTCAGTGTGATTTTGGGGACTTATTATTATAAACTTTCCTAAAGAAACACAATATTTTCCATAAGCAATGCAATAAAAAAATATAATACAGAAGTAAAAAAAAATATTCAACAAATATAAACACTTCATAAGGCTTTTAGTACCCGTGTTTCCACTATCGGCCAAATGAGGGCCAATACCTTTGGGCCAAACAAGGCCAACTGGAGATTGAGGCAGGGTCAAAGTCAAAGGCAGAGTTTCGACATACTGGCCAGGTTGTATATCCAGCGCACAATAGTAGTTGTTTGGGAAAATTTAAACCATTGTGGGTATAATTCAAATCCATTAAAACTGATAATGGACATAGCAGTGCCTAAAGAAACAACTTTTCATGGTTCGAGATCATGGACGGTGTGCTGGAACATCATCCCACTGTTAGTGGAGAGACCACTCGGACACCATGGTAGTTACAGTCGGTGAGTTGTCAGCGTTAACATATCTTGCTAGCTAGCTAATGTTTACAAATGATATAACTCAATTTTTTTTAGATAACTAGATAACATGTTACCTCAGCTTGAGCTTCCATCTTGCTAGTGAAATGGCTGTGTTGTGTGACGCTGGCACACAGGGCCATGTTAAGGGTGAGTTTTAGGGCAACTCTGCAGTGCCTATTGGCCTGATGGTGGAAACACAGATACATTTTGGTTTGTTCTTGCTCAAGGTCCAAAGCTATTGGCCCCGGCTGGCCAATTGATAACGCTGGCTTGCACTGGCCTGGTAGTGGAAAAGCAGCTAGTGATTTAAGTAATCTCTATAGAGAATATATGAAAATGAATATTTGAAGGCAAACATGGCCAGTATTATTAAAACAAAATTGTATTAAGGGTGATGACATGTATTTAAAAAAAAAAAATGCATGACACATAATTGTTGCCGCATGACACATTTTCCTCATCAGTGTTGGTTAGAATGTCAGTCTGTCTAGCTATTTGTGATGTTTGACTTCCTCAGCGTTTTATGGTAAAAAACTCAATAGAATTAGAAGTGATCATGTAAGTGTTGTGGTTTGTGCCGCGATATCGAGAGAAACTGAATTGAGTAGTGCGATTGTCCCCGCTCTGCACTCTACTGTCTCTGGAGCAGAAACAGGAAGCCAGTGTACTCCATATCGCTTTTTCTAAAGCCAAATCAATTCCAAACACTGGAGGACTCTTCACAATATCGATCTTCTCGTTAACAGTGAGTTGATGAACTAGTAGCATCTCCACCTTCCTCCTCTATTTCTCCGACAGAACCGCGTAGGCTATGTGTAATGTGAATACAATTCTGTGCACATTTCTTGCCACACGGTCGTGACTTTGCGTAACCGCAATAGGGAGAATAATCCAAAATGTATACTGGTTGTCAAATTTATACCGGTTTATCATCACTTAATGTGAGCATTTTCAGAACACACGCGCATGTTCCGCACACACATACATCACCTGTCAATCAAAAAGGGTGCAGCTGTTACGGCGAATAATAAAATTACGTGCTCTGGATTATTTTCAACAGCAGAATAAGAATGTGAACATTTCTAATAAGTTACACAGGCCAAGGCTATCACAAATATAGCCGATTATTTTTTTAGTTATTGACGTTTTAATCAGTCTGCCGGTCAGTTAAGTAAAATCTTTTTCATTTGCCCCTTCAAATATCCACTTGTCCCAGACAAGTGTTAACGTTGAGATTAAATATTGTATTCAACATTCTCCGATAACAACTTTTTCTTCTGCAGTATTGCTCCTAATGTAAATATACATTGTTGTAAAGGAGTTTTAGATATTATTTTGGAAAACAAGCCAAAAAACACTAATCAAAACTTATTTTGTTCCAGTGTATAATGAGCTAAGCATACACTCTCTCACATTATGTTTGCTTTGATCCATCTTTAACAAACTTTTTCTTAATAGAGTTGCTTATTGCCGATTTTCTCCATGATAAGATACACACAGTGAACATGATGCATATATTATGATTCACTACGTCGCAAGCGTCACGTTATAATCTAGCTGCAGCAAATGTGCACGTGTGATGAGCATCCCCACACCAGAGTTTCCATCAGCCGGGAGAAGAATCATTCTCTTCCCCGGTCACTTCACGCAACTCATAGATGCACTGCTGACTGCACAGAGAAATGCCAGTTTCTGAGTTTATTTTCATAACCTGCTTCATTATTATTTTTATTTTAATAAAGGATGTTTTAAAGATATATTGGCAGGTGTTTTATTGAAACGGAATGTGGCACAATAATCGTTTTATCTAGATTATCTTGTTTTCATAATCGTTGGAAGCCAAAATCGTAACTGAAAATAAAATTAGATTAATGGCCCAGCCCTACTGTAAGTATTGTATCAGGCTTTGTGTATCATGGGAAGGTTTAAGGTCAGGTATCTAGTTCCAAGTTATTTTAAAGCTAAGTCCTCGTTTTATTTGTATATTCAAATATGTATAGACAGAAAGTAGTTATGAGAGTTCAGATTTAGCTTGAACCAAGTCTCTTTCTTCATGCATATTAGTTCTTTGCATCAACTTTACTCACCAGGAAACTGAAACCAAATGTGTTCTGAATTATACATAAACTGCTGCTAAGTCATTGAACAAACAATATGGAACTATCTCACTGCCAGATGCAGATCTGTTCTCTTTCAAAGTCAGTCCTGTGTTTTACAAATAAACTGTAACTGATTTAACTGTTTCATGTTAACATTTTTAATGGGTGCAACAACCATGGTAACAATCTTCAAGAATGTCTGCGGGATTAAAATGTTCTTACTCATCCCTCTCTTTTACTATGAGTGTCTTTGCTTTTACATTGTTTTGTTCTTTATTTTGTATTTCCTATTTTTAAAGGCAATGGAAATGAACAGATTCTTGACTTGGGAGCTGCACTGCTGAATAAGTGAGTATCTACTTCAATTTAGTTCTTGTTATTCATGTTCTATGCATTTGTTTTTTCATTACTTCGGTCATCTTGCCCCTCTCTCTCAGCTTCATCTATGAACGGGTTCGGCGGCATGGTGATTGTGATGTTGAGGTAACCCGGAGTCAGTTGGGTGGCGTGGAATTGTGTGACCCCAGCCATAAACGCCTTGCAGAGTGTTTGCAGCAGATTGGAGACGAGCTGGATGGAAATATGCAGCTGCAAAGGTAAGTTATATGCCTTTGCAGCTGAAAATACATTTCCACTGTCTCTGGGTTTTTATCAACATCTATGGCATGTGCATCCAGATGATATACTCTGACTATATAGTTAATATATCTATAAAATATGTAGCTATATACTACACATACGGCATGTATACTAAAACCATGTATGTATTAAAACTTCTGTGTACATTCAGACTATATGCTATATAATTATATATATAGAGAGAGAGAGAGAGAGAGAGAGAGAGAGAGACTCACACACACTCACACACATATATGTAGTTTGGGCTTGTTTATAGTTAAAAGTCCAACTTTATGCACCAAATCTTTTTTTTTTTCTTTTTTTTCTAGTTATTATTTGGAATTCAGTTGCACACTAAATGGATTTTGGGACTCTTTTAGTCAATGTCTGTGCTTGTCATAGTAAGGAAAACGAACAGAAGTTTCATCATTCTATAAATCAATAATAATAATAAAAAACGATCGGCAGATTAATTGTGTATCTGCCTTTGTCACCACCTTGGTTATTGATATTGGCAAAATCCACTATTGGCTGACCGCTGGTATATACATACTGCCTATATCAAATCAAATCAAATCACTTTATTGTCACACTACCATGTACACAAGTGCAACAGTAGGTGAAAGTCTTGTGTGCAGTTCCGAGCAACATAGCAGTCATGACAGTGACGAGACATATAACAATAAACAACATACTTACGCAACACAATTTACATATCAAATGTACACATACTTACACAACACAGTATTATATACAATGTACAGTTAACAATACACACAATATAGAATACACATACAATACAAAATTAAAAAATAAGAGTATATAAAATATATATATATATATATGCAGTAGTTGTATTGAGGGGAATATATTTGACAGTCCAGTGTGAGATAATAAGATGAAGATTAAGAAGATTAATAAAGTGCAGTGCTGATTGTTGATCGTGAGAGATCAAGTGTTCAAAAGTCTGATTGCTTGGGGGAAGAAGCTGTCATGTAATTGGCTGGTGCGGGTCCTGATGCTGCGTTACCGCCTGCCTATATAGTGTATTTAGTCTGTGTATCTATATAGTAGGTATACCTTATAGCTATATACTACACCTACTCTACAATTCAGACTATATAATATTCTAGATATTATGACCATATTTTATATATCTAAATAGTATTGACTATTATTCTGCTTGCATAGAGCTATATGCTACACCCACAGCATGTACATTCAGACACAGTATGTATATAGGCAGGCTGTATGCTGCTTTCTGTCACAGTCATAAGAACTTGTGTTTCACTTGCTGTGCAGTCTCTATTCTGTGTAACAGTGATGGTATATGGTAACCTAAACAGCCAAAATCATAAAATTATTTCAACACAGTTTGAATTACAGTTATTTGCCAATTATTTATTCTGCTATTTTTTTTTTTTTTCTGTGTGGGTTTTTAACCCAGTGAGGCTTTTTAACACTAAAATAGCATGTATCATTGCTAGTTTGGAACTGACTGTGTGGAACGGATAATGTCATATGAACCCTTCAGTATGAATATTACAGGAATAGTTTCTTTTCATTATCTCCTGCTATGCTCAGAAATGCTCACTGGATGGCAATGTGCTGCAACTCAATGATGTGCATCTCCATTCTTGTTTTGTGTTGTTAGCATGCTAAATGACTCCAAACTTCAGCCTACTAAAGACGTCTTCATCAAAGTGGCATGTGAGATCTTCTCTGATGGGAAGTTCAACTGGGGCAGGGTG
The DNA here is from genome assembly GCF_025860055.1 of Xyrauchen texanus. Lineage (NCBI taxonomy): Eukaryota > Metazoa > Chordata > Actinopteri > Cypriniformes > Catostomidae > Xyrauchen > Xyrauchen texanus. The sequence continues at coordinate 21,907,437 of NC_068287.1, forward strand.
GTGGCACTTTTCTACTTTGCATGTCGGCTTGTCATCAAGGTGAAGGTCTCATATTGATGCAATCCATTGTTTTAATTTAAGTGAAAATGAAAATTCTCTTATCATTTACTTGCCCTCATGCCATCCCACAAATGAAGATATTTACAAGAATGTCTCCGCTCTGTAGGTCCTCAGTGCAAGTGAATGGTGAACCAATCTATGATGCTCCAAAAAGCACATAAACACAGCATAAAAGTTATCCATAAATCTCCAGTGGTTTAATCCATGTCTTCTAAAGCAATCTAACAGATTTTGGGTGAGACCAGAACAAAATGTAACTCCTTTTTCACTGTACAGCTTGACATTGCAGTCTCTAGGCATGATAATGATTTAAAGCTTGATTACACTTCCTAGTGCTTGACGCATCTGTAGAGCGCTAGATGGTGCTACTAGTGTAATCGAGCTTGAAATCATGATAACCAAGAGACTGCTGACGTCAAGGTTTATTGTTAAAATATAGGTATATTTTGTTCTGTTCTCACCCAGAAGATTATACCACTGGAGATTTATGGATTAGTTGTTAGTCTGCCTTTTGTGTTTTTACCAAAGTTCTGTTCACCATACAGAGCTGAGATATTTTTCTAAAAATCTATGTTTGTGTTCTGCATAAGTCATACACAACTGGGATGTTCTGAGAATTTTCATTTTTGGGTGAACTAACCCTTTAATGTTTTTAACATTCTCTTTCTCACTCTTACTCACAGGCTATTTCGACAAAGATTCCTGACATTATCAGAACCATCATCAGATGGACTATGTCCTACATTCAGGAGCATATTATTAACTGGATTAGGGAACAGGGTGGCTGGGTAAGTAGCAAAAGTATGATTTACTCACCCTGTCAGTTTCTTAAAAATGTAAAATGTTGGGTGTTAAAATGAATGTGACATTTTCACACATGCTACCAATGACCTTTATCAAACCCACTGATACTGCCATAAATTGCTTCAAAGCAGCACGCCACCTTTGTTAAATTCACACAGTAATTTCTTAAAAACAACATTTCACTTCCTTATTGTGACAATTTAGGTGGAATGTAGGCCAGGACTTGATATCATTCATTTTGGGCCGTATTATAGAAAGATCCTAACTCTTGAATGCTATCTTATCTGTTTAGTAAACATGGCGATTTCAGAATCATAACTTAAACTTGTCAAATTTTAACCTTTCATTTAGAAAATGTCTGTAATACAGCCTCAAGATTTGATTGGAGGGAGGGAAACATGTTAGGCCAAGGGTTTATAAACTGTTTAATGTCAAGGACAACCAAATAAGATAAATGACTTTTCAGGGCCCCCATTCCTAAAATTTAGAGGCAGATATATATTTTTATGAATTAAAAATACCCATTTCTATTGATTAAGCTAAATATTATTGGAAAATCATTGTATTGATGCCACAACTAATTAACTTAAAATGGAAAATATGTAATTTGTATATAATTAAAACCCATAATTAGAGTAATGTTAGATGTGTAGACCAACAGAAAGATGCTTTCAAATGTATTTGTATATCGCTCTTCATAATAGTTCTCTCATCTCGTGAAATCTCATGATATTCTAACAGCCTTTAAAAAGTGGAACGTCTCCGTAATACAATATTATTATATATTACTGTATTAAGGTAGAGCTGTGAATAGTGTACTGTACTGTAGTTAATTTGCCAAGCCAAGATATTAAATGTGATTTCCCCAAAAAATACATTTTGTAAAATTTCTCTCTCTCTCTCTCTCTCTCTCTCTCTCTCTCTCTCTCTCTCTCTCTCTCCTCGTGGACCGCCTAGTGCCCTCTTGTGGCCTGGGGGGGTCCCCGGACCACAGTTTAAAAAAAACCTGTGTAAGGCTATAATATTATTTTTGGTTAATATTGTGATTTGCCTATGTGGCCTTGGTTATATCAGCAGAAATAAATTTCAGAGATATAAAAAGTTTATATATTTTAAAGAAAGTTTATGAAGAAAAATGTTGGTAATACATTAAGTATCATGAACTACAATGAAGAATATTTTTAACAGCACTTATTAACCTTGGTTAATGTTAATTAGTAAAAACAATATTTTTAATTTTTAGTTCATGCATTATTCTTAATGTTTATGGGTTTCAATTAAAAAAAACATGGTATATGTTGAAATAAACATTAACAATTGTAAAAGTATTGTTCAATGTTTGTCAACTAATGTAGTTAACGAAAACAACATATTGTGATATTATCCATTTTATAATAATAATAAAAAAATATGTACAGTGATGAATCATCTGTAATAACATTAGGGAGATTTATTAAGAAATTACATAGTCAAATTTAGATTTCATATTGTCTTTAAGTTCCTAATTGCTCCTACTCTTCCCCTCTTAACAATCTCTTTTTATCTTCTTCAGGAGGGAATTCGCTCTTACTTCGGGACCCCCACATGGCAGACTATTGGGGTCTTCCTGGCTGGAGTTCTCACCACTGTGCTGGTGATCCGCAAGATGTGAAGACAAGGACAGAGAGGAAGGTGGAGAGCAAGAGAAGGGAAAGTTAAGACAGAGAACAGAGGGTGAAACAGACTAGCAAAAGGGAACAGAAAGATGTGGGGGTTTCGAATAGAGAGACAGAAGGAAGAAAGGGATGAATAGGAGTTTTGAAAATGATTTCATCTTATAGAAAAAGAGATTGAGAGGGAAAGAGAGAGAGTCAAGGATGATATGGTTTTATCAAGCCACTCTTGTTACTCTTGAGCCTATAACCTTTCTCATCTACAAGCTTAAATCTCTATAATATTTGCACTGAAAATGAGAGTTTAATGTGTAAGAGTTCAGGTTTAGGCATAATTTTAGGTATTTATTTTTTGTTTGGGGTTAAGGGTGTTTAGGTCATATAGGTTCAGAGGCTTGGGTAGATTGGGTATTTGATTTAATTTATTGACATTGTTTCAATTCATACATTTGTCGTTTAAGATCAGTCTCATATTCTTTGTCAAATTGTGCATAATGGCAGTAAAAATAAGATTTAATTTGATTTATAATTGCTTTGTAAGTGTTGAATTGCTGTTATTTCTAAATGTTTTTTTGCAATGTGCTGTCATCTGAAAGGATGGGAATGGGCTCAGGGTGTATTTTGTGGATAACTGAATTTCTCCTCTCTTCCTCACTCCTCTCTTCTTTCTTTGTTCATAGTCTCCTTCAACTCATCACAGTAGGGACTATGAAATATCTAATCCAAAGGCATGCAGTTGATTGTACTTCAGCGATGAAGGTACAAGTTTAGCCTCTTAAGTGTACGTCTTAGTGTTTGCAACAGTGTTTGAGCATGGGAATGCGACAATGCAGCCAACCAATCAGCACTCTGTTGCACTATGTGGTTGTGTATAAGTTAATATGAGCAATGCATCCTTCCTTTGACTGGGATGGACAAGACAAGTGACTCTTAAATGCATTCAACTTCTCTGAGCCATGACGAATGTGTTTTTTACATAACCAAATTTTTTCCTTTTTGAACAGTGGATTTACCTGCCTGACTGTCCAAAAACAGGACTAGTGCAGATGTGATTCTTTCCACATATGGGGATGTAATGAATATCAGTTTGTTTTGCTCGAGCTGGTGCAAACACTCAGTGATTCTGTGCATTTGAAATACGCACAGACACTGACTTTTATCTCTGACTTTCAGACAGATCAGTTTAGCTCTTCCCCTCTGTAAAGTCTTCTCAGTACTGTATTTTTACGATGTTAGCCACACCCACAACCTAACTCTACTTGTAATTGATTTTTTTTATTAATTTGTTGTGTTTTTTTTACAGTGCCTTGGGCTTTTTACAATACTAGCCACCATTTTTCATCTTTTTCTACGTCTTTGTAAAATGGTATGAATTGTGCACCCTGAGGCAGTTTATGCGCTGTGAGCTCATGAATTTGTTTTGTAAGATGTAAAATGAAACAATAAATCGTTTTTATGAATTTCAATATAAATCTGTGTTTTATTGTTAGAGACATAGAGTACCAGCTGAACATAGCTAATAATTTTGATTATAATTTTCTGCATTTTAGAATAATAGTAAAATCATCAGAACTATGGAATTATAGGAATTCTGTAGTGACTAAAATGTTTAGATTCTTTAAAGTAGCAACATTTTGCAGTAGATTTTGAGGTATCCTCCTAAGAGGCTTTATAAACCGTACTAAAGGTACCCAAAAATTTTTTTACTTAACCTCATGTCATCCCAGATATGACTTTATTTCTTCCTTCAGAACACAAAATTTCAGAAGAAAATTTCAGCTAAATACAATGCAAATGAATGGGGTCAAAAACTTTGAAGGTCCGAAAAGCACATAAAGGCAGCATAGAAATAATCCATGTAACTCCAGTAGTTTAATCCAAGTCTTCTGAAATGATCCAATCAATTTTAGGTGAGAACAGACCAAAATGTAACAACATTTTCAAAATAAATATTGACATCAGGGATGCTTCTCATTTCCTAAATTGTGCATCCTCGTTTTCCTCACTCCGTCCTCGAGTCCGTGATCCGAAAACCGATCGAAGTCCGCCTGGTGTATCGATTCTTTAAATTCACCGTGAGGAGGCAAGGACAGAGAATGGAGGAAGCTTACAGAGGATGCTTGAGTGAGGAAACACAGGAGCATCCTATGCGGAAGACTTATTGGTTGAAGCACCTGACTCGCGTATTAATTCTCCTTTACATCTGACTCAATAGTTTTCATTCACGTATCACCTTTGCAATTTAAATAAACCATAATTGACACATACTTCAACACTGCATCTTGAATTATTTTGATTTATTAATAAATAAAGTTGTCAATAACATAACAGCAAGCAGGCCGAGGTACTGCAGCTGCGCTAGATCGCGCTCTGAAGTGACGCAAGTGAGCAGGACATTACATTTTATAAATCCATCTTGCTTTGATTCCTTGTCCTTGTTTCCTTTCCTCATTTCATAATAAGGTGGAGCTAGGAAGCAAGGAAAGGAAACAAGGATGCACAACTTTACAAATGAGAAGCACTCCAGCAGTCTCCATGGCGATCATGATTTCAAGCTGGAGCACACTTCCTAGCGCCATCTGTTGCTCTGCACATGCGTCAAGCACAAGGAAATGTAATTGAGCTTGAAATCGTGATCGTGCTTAGAGACTGCAATAACAAGATATACAGTCAAAAATTGTATTACATTGTGGTCTGGTTTCACCCAAAATTTATTCGATCACTTCAGAAGACTTATGAATTACTTTTATGCTAACTTTGTGTTTTTAGCAGCTGAGTGTTGGACCACATTCACTTGCATTGTATTGACCTACAGTGTTGAGAAATTCTTCTAAAAATCTTCATTTGTTCAGTGAGATTATCTCCAGTAATAGATAATTGCGACAACCGGTAAAATGTAAAGAATAAAAAGTTTCCTTTTATTAACACAAACATGTAAAACATTCCTTCACATCACAATCTTAAAATCACAGGTAATTTTCCACAGGTAGATCGTCCTGACATTGTAAACTAATTAATAAGTGCTTTGGGTTAAGGCGCTTGATTGACAAAAGTCTTGAAACGTATCTTGCCATGAATCAAATTGTTAAAAACAATAATTTTAACAATACAGGGAGGCAAGAACTGCATAGTTCTTTTCAAATATTTTAAAACAGTAAGAATGTAAACCAATAATATGACAATGGCTCAAGAAAGTCAGACCGATGGATACAGACATAGATGGCACACAGTTAAACTGGAACAAGCATACTTTCTTTTAAAACTAAGATAAAAATGTATTGTTTTAATTCCAAGTCATCTTAGACAGGACGTTTTATAGAAACTGATCTGGGACTGAAGAGATCAGTCTCTGGTCTCCAGCACTCCCTCTCTGATCCTCCAGCTCCATGGCATTTTGCAGCAAGGGGCGTGTCCACAGTCTGGGGCAAGCGTGCAGCAGGTGTTGTGCCTATGCTGATGATAATGATTGCAGTTCAGAGCAGGGACACAACGCAAGAAGAGGCTTTTTTCCTGAACCTCTTTGTCATGAGCTACCAGGCCACCATCCTCTGTTTGCAGGCTGAACACGCTCTCTGAGATCTGCCCGAGAGAGAAAAGTATTATACATTTGCAAACACAAAGCAGTAATGTAGATAATATATTGTTGCATTTAAATAAGACAATACACATTTCTTACCTGATCACTGATTCCTCTTGCAATGTGGCCTACTTTCACCCTGGGCGTCTCCCGAATATGAAAGCATTTCCCATTGAAGTCCCTGATATAAACATCCACTCCTGAAGAAACAAAGTACAGACATGAGCGTGGTACAAATAACCTTGCCCACATGTCTGATAAATGTCCTCTAATATCTTCTATTTCTTCACATATGTGTTTAGTTGTAACTTTTAATATAATTATTAATCTTGACTGGGAGGTCTTTGATATTTAATTAGGACTTGTTTACACACCCTCAAAGCACCGAGGAGGAGGTTGATGCACAGGGACAAGCCAGTCCCTGCTGAAGCTCTGGCCATCTTGTTGGCTGTTGTAAGAAAACACACCCGAACTGAGGTCATCTCCAGGACCGACTGACCAACGTCCTGAATCCTGGAGAAAAAAGGAAGAAAAAGAGACCCTTTGAATTTCATAGGCAGTTTAGGATAAGATTGCAAGCTAAGCCAACTGGTGAAGGTTTTCACATGTGTGGAATTGATGATGACATTATACTACAATAATCAGATGTCACTCTTAATAACTTGACAATGTATTTATTAGACATGTATCAAGTTAAGAGGAATTACAGGCTACATCATATTCAGCATTACGAACATGCCTGGGTTTGTTTACCTTCTTGTCCCAGTATTCTCTAGTTGAGAGGCAGTCACTACCAAGGCAAGAAAGCAGCTGTTCCTGTAGCTCAGCAGAATGAGGCTGGGAAAGGCTGCTCAGAAAAAAATCTACAGATAAATTGAGAGAGAACAAACTATTAGTAATTAGGTGTCATTGCAAAAATAATAACTGTTTTCAAACAGGTTTCCCAAAACACTTCCCCCATCTGCCATTAATCAAAATGAGATAGTGCCGCCCCAAACATACACTATTATTTGAGCCAATGTTGCTGCCTGGATGCTCAAACAAACTTCAGAGAAAATCAGCCTACAAATGGATTCATTGTTGTTTTTTCAGCATATTAAGATGGGATTGAAGTATTCACACTTAAGCTTTATTGAACCAGAGGAAATATGCAAAGTTCATTGGCCACTATGATTATCATGTGATCAGATGGTGACTCACCTCTCTCTAGTTTCCATAGCTCTTGCTCAGGCACTGTGGGTTCTGGCTCAGTCTTGTTGATTATTGGTGGTTCAGGTGAAGTGGCTTTAATGTTGAGCAGTGACTTTGGAGGAGTGTGGCCCTCGTCTCTTCTCTCTTTTTCTGTCTGTTTCCACTGTTTTTCCACTGGTTTCGCATAATCTTCCTCACCACCATCTTTCCTCTTCTGCTCTGAGTGCATCCGCTGCAGCTGAGAGCTATGGGAGGAGGTGGTGTAGTGGGATGTGGTGGGTGTGGTTGAGGGGGCAGGGTCAGTTTTCTCTGGCTTCCCCAGTGGCTTCTGATAGGTTCCTCCTCTTGCAGGGCTGCAGAGTCCCCCGACTGTAAATAAATTGATGACAAACAATACAATTCAATTTGATTTATGTATATAATTATAGATTTCCATACATCCATCCATCCATCCATCCATCTTCAACCGCTTATCCGAAGTCGGGTCGCGGGGGCAGCTGCTCCAGCAGGGGGCCCCAAACTTCCCTATCCCGAGCCACATTAACCAGCTCTGACTGGGGGACCCCGAGGCTTTCCCAGGCCAGTTTGGAGATGTAATCTCTCCACCTAATCCTGGGTCTTCCCGAGGCCTCCTCCCAGCTGGACGTGCCTGAAACACCTCCCTAGGGAGGCTGGCCAGGGGCATCCTTACCAGATGCCCAAACCACCTCAACTGACTCCTTTCGATGCAAAGGAGCAGCGGCTCTACTCCGAGCTCCTCACGGATGACTGAGCTCCTCACCCTATCTCTAAGGGAGAAGCCCGCCACCCTTCTGAGGAAGCCCATTTCAGCCGCTTGTACTCGCGACCTAGTTCTTTTGGTCATGACCCAGCCTTCATGACCATAGGTGAGGGTAGGAACAAAAATTGACCGGTAGATCGAGAGCTTTGCCTTCCGGCTCAGCTCTCTTTTCGTGACAACAGTGCGATAGAGCTAGTGCAATACCGCCCCCGCTGCCCCGATTCTCCAGCCAACCTCCTGCTCCACTGTCCCCTCACTCGTGAACAAGACCCCGAGGTACTTGAACTCCTTCACTTGGGGCAATACCTCCTTCTCCTAATTATAGATTTGTTTATTTTTAATTTATAAAACAGTTAGCTCTGATCCTCATATCTGAATTGTCGTGCGGTGTTCCAAGATTACTAATATAAAAGCACTGGGACGCTTTACTTTTTGTATCACTCTGCTTCTAAGTGTTAATTTTTGTCTTAAATGTGAGATATTTCATATAATTTACTTGTTTGTTTAACTGTTGTATATAAGCAATATCACATTCACAATTGTGCTGTTGTGCCGAATCACAGTTGTGCAACACTGTAAAAAATGTATTGCATTTTATCCAGCTTATGGGGGTTTTTGAGTCACAGATACTACGAAACGTGAATTACTTTCATCTACATAAAAACAAATGTAAGACCAACAATATTCCCCAAATGTTGTCCCAAATAGCCTAACAGAGTTGTCTATATGAACAATTATATGTTAAACAATTTTGCTGATTTGTGAATTCCCAGCATGCATTGCAACATTGATAAAATATGCGGTTAATGTTATAGTCACGTAGTTCTCTCAACAAGAAGTTTTGCATTAAGTGAACAAAAAAAATTCACATTGCCTAAACAAAGCAATGTTTCTGAGGACAATTATTAAGACAGTTGTTGAGAGAATTTAAAAATGGTACTGCATCATGTTGCCTTGATTTTTTAAATTTGCTCTACAATTCGTTTTTATTTTAATTGTAATTGTAACAGTGCACAACACTCGCACTTATGTGATATTGTTGAAATATACAAATACAAACAATACTCCAGAGTGTGTTGCATTGCATTTTATCTGTACCTTCTTTAAGTGCTTTCGCCGTTTTAAAGATGAGATCTTTGGCAGAGGCTCGTTTAATGGGATCTTTATGAAGTCCAGCTTTTATGACATCAGCAGTATGGGAGCTGCAGTCACGTGGAATTTCCCTTAGTGGCGGTGGCTCTTTAGCTATCTATTATCATGCACAACACAAAAAATATATATGTACACTTTTTAAAGATCCAACAATATTCTGAAACCTACATGATTTGCAATGCCAACTAAAATATATATATTTGCATAAAAAGAAGTGGAAAGGGCATACTTAAATAGTCAAATAGTATTCAATCATGCCTTACCTTGAGGCAGAGTGGGCGGGAATAATAGCGGGTCCATGGATGACAGCCGTTGAGCATGTGCAGAAGCATACAGCAGCTACTCCAGATGTCTGCTTTTGAAGAACGGGGTTTATTGAGCACCACCTCAGGTGCCATATGTGTCTCTGTGCCTTTAAGCTCTAAACACACATAATGTATAATTAGTTATTAATAACTCGTGCATAAACCTCTGTTCACCTGAAATACGTGTTTGCTACTGTAATGATATCACCACTGTACTTACCTTGACAAAAAATAAGTCCTTGTTTATCTAATCTCTCTGACTGTCCAAAGTCACACAGAAATGCATCTTTTCCATCCTCTGACAATAAAACATTATCAGCTGAAAAAGAGCACAAACACAAGAACATAAATTGAGCTTCTTTGTCAAAAACAACCCTGAGCTTTAGCAGTTTCTGTTGGTTTTAGGGCACTTCCCACATTAGAGCATCCAATGGTCATTAAAGTCAAAACGTAACAGCATTCACAATCCATTTTATTTCTGTTATGAAGCAATGGCTTATTTCCGAGTGAAACTGGATATTCAAATCACTCTTATCCTAATAAAGCACCAGCAACCACTTCTAAAAAGACTTTTTTTTATGTGATTTGGAGTTTGAAAGTCAAGTTTACCTTTGAGAGCATTTCGATGAATCCCATTCTTTTTCAAATCCTTCATTAATTGCTTTTATTGATGTAACCTTTATTACATTAATGGGCATAAAATTACTGTGCTAACTATTTGCACGATTTTATGCACAATAGACTTAAACAATTTCAAAACTGCTATTTGGCTACTGGTTAACATTAACCAATAGCCTGCGCAGCCTACTGTAGGTATCATGAATAAAAAAGGCAAGTTGTTTCAGAGGCTGAGCATCACATTGAGGAGATGTAATACTGATTATGTGTGCACTGTAAGACCGTGAACATGTATTAAGAAAATAAATAGGATCAATTTTGATCTCATGTTGCCTATAAATTCTAGATGCATGAGATTATTTTTGAGCATTGACACATCTCTTCCCAGAAGTCTCTAGTCTAGCACTGGCAAGTTCCAAGAATAGTTAAAATTGGACTGTGAAAGACTTTCGGTTTCAAATCTACAACTCACAACTTGTCAACTGTCGAAAAAATAAAAGATTTAAACTCTGATTATCAAAGAGGCTAAATATCTAAACACCAGATGGCGCTGTAGGTGACAGACTAAAAACGCTTGTTTTGCTGCTAAAATTGAACTCCCCCTTTATCAGTTCAAATGGATTAAAAAGACATAATTATTCCCATTTAATATCTTATGTCCTTCTGCTTTATGGATGGTCATTTCATCCAGTCTCTTGTTTCTTTCTCTTGATCTCTCTTTCTGTCCCCCCTCCCCTCATCTTTACCTCATGAGTCACACTGTGGGAAATTCCCAGCCCCTGTGCGGACAATGTACTGTGATCTCTTCTCTCTCTCTCTCTCTCTCTCTCTCTCTCTCTCTCTCTCACACACACACACACACACACACACACACTCAAGCTCTCACCACTTCACCACAGGTGCTGTTTGCCTCACCCTTTTCCTCTGAAAAACTAAACCCAACAACTAAACAGTAGAGTTTATTTCAATTCAATTCAATAAAAGCAAATGCAATTCTTCATATTGTTTATGCCTTTAGTTAACGTGCTCAATAGAAACCATGTGTCAATGTTCTCTGTGTGTTAACTTTGAAACTATCAGTTTCCAAAGAACTGTTGCAGATCTGAGAAAACAGACTCCACTGGGGAAATTGAAATCAAGAATGATGGGATAGTGATGTCAGTTTTCCACATAAATTCAATTGAGAAACCCTGGATTAGTCAAAAGAGGAGAGAACAAATGCTCACAAGCCTTTAGACTTGCTTATAAGAGTCTGCTTTCAAGGCTCCTTTCAAATCCCAATCTTCTCAATCACTCATATCTTCCAGAAATTGACACTGCCTGGTCTGCATTTTGGAATTACCTTTGATGTCCAGATGAAGAACACGCTTCTTATGCAGGTGATCTAGCGCTCCCAGTACCTCCTGAAGGTAGTGCAGGGAAAGATCCTCTGGAAGACGGCCTCTCTCTTCCACCAGCTGCCCTAGAGAACCTGAAGAGAGTGCAAACAGACCAGATCAAACATGGAATCAGCTTTCCATTTCTCCACAACATCGTTGTGCAGAACATTGGATACCGCAAGTAATGAAAAAAGCTGAATTGTGTCACGGATGAGGCAATCAGTGTCCAAAATGAACTTTTTGGCACACCTACTAATAGCTGATAAATTAAGAATATCTGCTGGCCATAATTACTTCGTACGGCCATGAAAAAATCATAAAAAATATAATTAATTATTATAATGAGACTATTTAACTGTTGTTTTCTTTGCATATTGTGGCAAACAGAACAATCACTTTTGTAGAGTGGTTGGATATCTTTGATTTGATTTGCTCATGTCACTTCACCAGGTATAAAACAGTGAGGCTCAGACAATCGTTCTTGCAATTTGAACAATGCATTGTGTTGAAGTTTCTAATAAAGGTACCAGCCAAATTAAATGTAACTTAATTGTAACCAGTAATAAAAATAACCAGTAATTTTATTTATTCACCAATGCCAAATTTACTTGCATTTGGCACATTGCGAGTGCTAATTTTGGACCCTGCGTGTAAGGGTCTATGAATGTGCTTTTGTGTTCTTACTGGATTTGAGTTCCATAAAGAGGATGATGGATGGACCTTCACGCACCACTCCAAAGAGTTCCACCACCCGAGGAGACTGCAGGGCACTCCACGAGCCCACCTCCTCACTGCTGAAACTCACTAACGGCACCTGAAAACACATCCGCACACATTTACAGATCAAACATACAGACTCAGCAATGGCAACAACATTTTTAGGGTTGATATCAAGGTGGTCACAAATACCTTTTTGGCAGCACAGATAAAACCGGTGCCTTTGTCTTTGATGCTGTAGACCTCTCCGAAGGAGCCTTGCTTTAGAAATTTACAACATTCATACTCCCGTCCCTCTCTGTACTCGTAATTCACTGGTTGTAGCCCCTACAAGGAATTTCAGATGTTAGGAAACCATAATAGTTTATTCTATGAGAGCACATCTAACTGCGTTTTAAAGGAAATTTTCACCAAAAAATAAACCTTCTCTCATCATATACTCACCCTCATGCCATCCCAGACGTGAATGACTTTCTTTCTTCTACTGAACACAAATTAAGATTTTTAGAAGATTATCTCAGCTCTAAAGGTCCATACAATGCAAGTGAATGATGACCAACAATTTGAAGCACATAAAGTTACTATTCATTTTCCTCCCTGCCCAGTAGGTGGCGATATGCATGAAGAAAGCGAATTGGCAAATAGAAAAGAAGCATGAGGAAGTGAAAGTGAAAATGGAGATTTAAAGTTAAACAAAAACAATTAATATTAATCTATTTCTCACCTAAACATGATATTGCTTCAGAAGACATGGATCAAGCCACTGGATTATTTTTATGCTGCCTTAATATTCTTTTTGGATTCACTTGCATTGTATAGATGATTAACAGAGCTGAGAAATTTGAAAAATCTTCGAATCTTCAGCAGAAGAAAGAATGTCATATCTGGTACCACAGACCTATTCAAAGTGTGAATCTTATGAAAACTGTCAAAAGATTTCATATTTTAAACCAAAATAAAAAATAAGCCTATTTTAGGACCATTAGCATATTTTTCATCAACCTACTGTAGTGTGTTTATTTAAATTAGATATTATTTAAATAATATCCAAATTGCAATGTACATCTGTAAAGTATAATTGTAACTATACATGATGGCAGTGTTTGCTACACTGAATTTACATGCTAATTTTATAAAAATAAAACAATGGTGTCCAGACAGGATGATTTACATTACTTGATTATGTATTACATTAATTTGAATGAGATTTTTTCACATTGAAGTGAAAAGAATTTGCTTAATTACAATAAAATAATTTCACAATGCAAAAAATCATAAAAGGCTTAAATAAAAATATATTAATAAAATCTATTTTCTTATATTTTCATTTTAGATTTGGGGGTGAAGTTTGATAAATATGATATTCCTAAATTTTCACCTGAAAATGTGAGATATTAGCACATATGACTTCCTGTACAGTGAGTGCGTGAATACGTTTTTCATTGTTTGCTTATTTCTCTTTGTGAGGAAACTCCCTTAGCAAAACTAGCTGGTGAGGTAAACACGAAACCCTCCTAAACGCAGCAAAACAGGAAATTGACAACCACAAGTAATTTTTTGTCTATGTGTACACATGCAGGCATGTGTGCTTGTGTTTCTCACTCTCTCTCTCTCTCTCTCTCTCTCTCTTCCTCTCTGTATTAGTATGCTTATGTTGTCTTTCCTTTATTATCTTTCTAGAGGTGTTGGGTTGTGTGTGCTTTTATGTCTGTGTACTCATACGTAAATTTGCGTCTTAGCATACAAGACAACTGATCTATGTGTCATACTCTTTCGGTATGAGTTCAGCTGTGTGTCAATGTCAACATGCCTTGTTTGTGTACTGTATATGTTTGCAGTGGTTTTAAAGCACCTCTTTAAACAGGATCCCTTCATTCTTGTCACTCTCCTCTCTCTCGTCCTCAGCCCTCGCTCTCTCCTCCCTCACCACGTCTTTGATAAAGCTGTATACAAAGCAGGGATCTTCTTTTGTTACATAGTTCCTCAGTGCAGCAGTAACAGCCAAGGGACATTCAGTCTCACTTATCAGTAGAGACTTCAGCTCTTTGCTCTCATGGTCATAGCTCTGGCAGGAGGAGATTCCTGTTAAGGAGGTCTGTCGGGACTCCAAATGATAAGAGTACGATGGGCCCTCTGTTTCCTGCACGGACACCCTCTCAGTGCTTAGGGCGCTGCTACTGTATGTATTGCTACTGCTGAAGCACACTGGGTCTCTAACCTAAACCAATAGGACACAACAAATGTTATTGGACAATTAGAGAGAAAGACAATTGCAAAGCACTGTATAAAGACAGACAAAAGGAAGTTGCATAAAATACATAACGAATATATGTAAATGTGTATATATCAGTGTGCCCCGTAGGCTTTTTGCTTCAGGCCTCCTGGGAGAGCAAAAGACAAGCTTTGTTTAACCTGTCTGACTCAGAAGTTAGCTATGTGTTACTTTTCCTTTGGGACATAAACTACTCAATGCTGAGACAACAATATAAAAATGCCAAAAGCCCAAGTCTTTGATTTATAGCAACAGATATATGGTAAATCAAAATAAACATCCTATAAATATACAAACTTTATATACATACACACGTGTACATCTTTCCATTCTTCAAATCTATGATAATAATAGTTATTACAGATAAATTAAGTCTAACCTGATTAAGAAATGAAAGGCACTCTCCGCTGTTCTGTTCTTGCACTCCAGTGAGCATTCGGTCTCTTTGTCGGTTTTCCTTCTCTCGCTGTATCTGCCGCCTCTGTCTCTTACGCCGCTTCTTTCTGGCCCGACTGTGGGAGACGGAGCCAAGAAGGGACGGGGAGGACACGGTAATATGTGGGCCATTTTTGTGGCTGAAAAAGAATTGGTTGAATTGCTTTAGGAACAGAGGCTCATCTACCTAGGTTGTGGTGATACTTATATTCCTTATTAAAGATAAGTGTTTGTGCAGGAGTCATGTAGGTCTTTACCTGCCATTGGGGCAGAACTCCTGTGAATCCTGGGACTCACCTATAAAAGGGGGGAAATCAGCAGTTTACTCATTCACTAATTCAATTAAGAGCCATTATTTCCTTACGATGCAGGGTATTTGTGTACATTTTATATGGTAATTCTACATAGATTATATTTTTTCTGAATTATCAATGCAATTGTCAACCCAGCCCTTGCTCTCGCCTAAAGTGAGTACTTACACTCTGCCTGGGCAATAATGGATGGTTTCTCCGTCCCATGTGGCCAGTATGTGTCCACTTGTTTGGCAGTACCATGACGGATGACCTTCCATAGGAAGGAACTGGTCAACTGATCCATTTTGTCAACCTCTCCTACTTTACTCTCCGTGAGGGAGGCTGGGCTGGAGCTGAGACAGCTGAGACCTTTGATTTCACTTTGGGCCAAATGAGAGAATGGAACGGTGGAGTTCAATATTCTCTGCATCTTTGAAAATCTACAAATCAACAAAGAAACAGGAGTGAGCGAGTAAATCAATTTATCAATCAAAACTGCATGCAATTCTGATTGCTCACATGAATATAGGAGAAGTTAAATTAGATGTCTAATATTAAACTTCATGGTGCTTTAAAGTGAAGTATGTAATTTCTGTGCCTCTATGCACAAAATGGATTTGCAAATATTATGATTGTTTTCAGACAGATTTTCCAAACACTCCCACAATCTTCCATTGGTCGGGCAAACAGATAGTCCCACCTCAAATTTACACAATTAGTTGAGCTAAATTTGCTAATGTTGGGCTCCTTAGACAGCTCAAACAAACAATGTTTTAAAAGCACCACAGAGCTACAGTGTTTATAGTTGTTGGGAAAATGAACTTACGATTGGCTTAGTCAAGTTGTCTCTGCATATTAAGCTGAGATTAGCTTTGCGTAGGCAGACTGTGGCAAAGGTCTGGGCTATATAGTAGCTTCAATTGGCCAAGAACCACCCATTTAGACAGAAAAAGGCTTCTAACTGTCATGCTAAGCGACCAATCACAGTCAGTTTTGTCATAATGGGGTGTTAAGGGTTATCGGAGATGTATCATACTATAATAAACTGAAAACAATATTTATATATTGGTGCACGAGTCTCCACAAGCGATTGCACAGAAAACACAGAAGAGTCACAGAAAATGTGTAGAGAGTCTAAGTACAGCCCAGAAAAACTGATTATAGAGAATTTTACAGACATAACTAAGTAAACAAAGCAAAAAATGCAGCTTTGCTCATGGATGTCCACTTCACTTTCTACTACAGGCCTCAAACGAAACTCTGAATATCATTTGTAATTTTTTTGATGTCACTAACCTGGCAAACTTGGGCAAATTCTGTGATTCTTTCATCCTCAAAAGCGCTCTTACTATCATCATGGAACCGTGTGAACTCAACTCGTTTTCCAGGTGGACTGATAAAATGTCATGTGTTTGTCTACTCGAGAAAGATCCATCGGACCAGCCAATCAGATTTGCTTTGAGTTGATCGAGAAAGCATTTTCAAATTTTGTGTGCTATGCGCATCAAACGGTTAGAGAACGGTCCGTAGGCTCTCTCTCACGCACACACATATCCTGAACATAACTGCTCTGTTACAACACACCTGGCCTTCTCAAACTGATGCTGGTTGTGCTAACTGGCAGGTGTCGGTATTGTCTTTCAGACATGATGAGGTGATATAAATTCAATAAGCGGTCAGACAACAGTGATTTGCTCACCAAGCCTGAACTTTGTACCTGCTGAAAGTAACAGAGGACACTACTCTCAGTGTTTGCTGTAAAGACAAAGACTCTATTCTTCACTTTAACACTTCCTTCTTTCAAAGACTGATCTCTGGGAGCCGGTCACATCCCCCATCTGCCAAGGATGAAACCTGAACCTCTTGCGTCAACCGCTTAACAAGATGAGGGCGGCATCTAAAACATGCCACTGCGAATGTGTTTGACACGTTTGTCAGTATGATGTTGTTTACCCACACCTCCTTAAAAAGCTGTGGCACTCAAGTTACACAAGCAAACCAGTTTAAAGCTAAATCTGATTATGGTCTCATTTTGGTAACGACAAAGACCAAATTTAGAGACATTATATCAGAGCTGTATCTCTGATTCATAACGAAACTAAGTTTGCTTGTTATCATAAGCTAACATTAGTGACTATTTCACACTAGGCTACTTCATTGTGGGTAACTGTGGGAGGTTAACATATCAAGAGTTTTTTCCTTATTTGATTGATCCATGATACACTTTCAAACCAAATTCAGCAGAAGTGCACAAGGTGTGGTTCATCATTAAGGCTACCCACAATTATGCTGTCTCTAACTCGGATGACTTTCTTTCTTTTGTGGAAAGCAGATGAAAATATTTTGATGGAAATATGATGCGAATATACAATATACAAAAAAGTCAATGGGGACCAGCACCAAAAAGAACCTAAAGACAGCATATAAAGGTAATCCATTCGACTCAAGTGGTTTAATCCAAGTCTACTGAAGCAATAAAATCGGTTTTGTGTAAGAACAGACCAAAATGCAGACACAAAAAAGCAAAGCACATGTACAGCTTCAAATCAAAATCGTGCCTAGGAAACTGCAGAAGGCAAGATTTATAGTGAAAAAGGAGTTACAGTTTGGCCTGTTCTCAAACAAAATCTGTCATTTCACTTCAGAAAACATGAATTAGACCATTTGAGTCATATGGATTACTGTTGCGCTGCCTTTATGTCCTTTTTGGAGCTTAAAAGTCTTGGATCCAATGACTTGCATTATATATATATATATAATGCAAGTCATTGGATCCAAGACTTTAAGCTCCAAAAGGACATACATATATATATATATATATATATATATATATATATATATATATATATATATATATATATATATATATATATATATATATATATATATATATATATATAATGCAAGTCTTAGCTTATATATATATATAAATACATGTATATATTAACATTATATCTCCATCAATATATCTTCATCTGTATTCCAAGTCATAAAGGTATAAGGGTGAGAGAATTATAATTTTTCGGTGAAATATTCTTTTAAACTTTGTTGGATAGCACATATCATGTGCTAATCATGTGGTTTTGCATGGGCAGGCACCAGTCACATTTTCTTCAGTAAATGTATAAATTACTGTGCAATCATTTAATGTATGATAAAATATATCAAATAAGTCAAAAGATGATGATTAATTGCTTTATGCACGGTGAGATCATTATTACAGAAAGTCATGATATGCATTCACTAAATAATTTGAACAAGAATTTGTAAGAACTAGAATAAGAAAGCATCTTATTCTTCTTCTATTTATCTGGAAAGATCTTCTTAGCCTGGAGAAAACTCTGCAAAATATCACGCAGTTACAGGCTGTTGCATCAGTGAGCCTTTATATGACCCCAGTTAATCTGTCCCACTCTCTTTCTCTCTCTCTCTCTCTTTCTCTCTCTCTCTCCTGCCATCCCTCTGCAGCTTGCATAGCTCTAAACTAAGAGAAAACAGGCCTCCATCTAAAACTGATCACGTCATCGGTGTAAATCCTGCCAACTGCTTATTGGCTGCAAGGAGCTGAATCTTCCATTTTGATTCCTAATAGAGATGCTGTTACATCATCAAAATGACTCCTGATAGGCCTCAGCACTGTGGGGACATAAAATTAATTTTCTAACTGTATTTTAGACAATTTATACATGGAATGGAACAATATAGTATGGCTGAATGATTAATAAAAAATAAATAAATAGAAATTGCAATATGGCATAATGCGATTATCAAACAGCAAAGGCTGTGATTTCATTAGGCTGAATAAATAAATAGTCTGCACGTGCTGCTTGTTTTTATATGCACAGCTCTTAAAATATTTGCATTAGAGGTGGAAATCACAAAGAAACTGACAAACTATACAATTTCGATAAATAGGTCACCATAAGATTTTATTGCGATTCTTTATTTTTTCTGTATTGCGATTCAAATCTACGATATATTGTGATATTTCACTCAATGTTTCTCATTCGTCTTCATCGGACTTAAGAGAACTGTTTCCAAATCATCAAATGAATATATTAAATTAATATAAAAGTGACAGTTTACAAAACAAGGCCAGTTTATTTCCTAATATCTATGTACAATGCAAAGCCATAAGCATATAAGGCCATAATGGCTCCCTATTTCTGTGGTTAGGTCAATGTAGCTTGTCTTTCTAAAATTAAATTATAGTATTTATGAATACAATAGGAGCCTAAACACTATAAAAACATTATTTATTACAACAAAGTTCCAATAGACAAAAGTACAGTATATTTGATTTCACCTAAAACTTTAGCCTATTTTATATGATACTAACATTTTTGACAAAATACCTCAGTTAATGTTACTACTGTAAAATCATGATAGGAGGGTGATTATGTGTAAAGCATGATAACCGCACAAGGGACATTTGTTGAATTCCTTTATCGATTTGGCAAAGACAAAGTATTTTCCCATCACCACAATATTAATGTGGAAAAATTTATATAATAATATTGATATTTGGCATGCAAATATTTATACAATATTACAAGGAAATATGTCACAATACTTTAACATATCGATATTTTTTTCCCATTGTTGTTGTTGTGATTATTATTACTGTTAATATTATACAAAAATATATTTATATAATAATTTCTTAAGAATAACTTATTATTTGGTTCCAAAAAATAATAATAAAAATGGTTTGAAAACATATCACAAAGTCAACAAAAACACATACGCATTGAATAGATACAATGTGAATTTTTTCCCCACTTTTTTCACTGTGTCTGATTTTTTTAAGAGGACCCAAGTGTGAACAAACTTTCTTGAACAGAATTTCTATTAGCAGTAGAGCATGCTTGCCCATGACTTAATTTTGGTCAAACACTTCTTAGTTTTTTGTTTTGTTTTTTATTATGTTAGCTAATCATATCGCTCTTCGCAATATTTTTCAAAATTATTCGATTTTTTGTCCAAATCGTTCAGCCCTACAATGTAGCAACGTCCAAAAAGACATGCAGCCAAACAACCAGTAGTTTAGATTTGCCAGGTGTGCATAAAAAGCCCCCAAAAAGCCCAATAATCTATATTATAGATATATATATATATATATATATATATATATATATATATATATATATATATATATCTTCTTACCTGAATACTGACTGCAGGTGAAGTCCTTTATTTTATTCCTTATAAAATTAACTAATTACAGTTTCAGGGTCTTATTCAGATGCTTTGAAATGCCTCTTCTTCTTGGTCCTTGTCATACATTTTCCCTAGCAGAGCCCCTCCCTACACTGTCAATCATCTTGGCAGACTGTCCAACAATTGGTCGAAAATAAATTGGGTTCAGCAAAGTATTCTGTGCACATTATTTATTTAAATATAATTTGAGCAATTTTTAAAACCTTCAAACTGCAGAAAAATCTAGTCCCAGAAACAAATTCTGCTGTAAAACCGTGGACTTGGCAACCCTGCTGTACTGTATAGTTCCTACAATTTTAAACCGAGACTTGTTTCAAACAGCACTATCATGCTGACTGTCCTTTCGATTAAAATGATTTTTTAGCCAGGCTTCCTAAAGAAAATTGCATATCTTAACAAAGAAACAAAAAGTAAGACATTTAATCTGGCAAACACACAAATGTGACTCAAACTTACTTGACTGAAAGACAGAAAGAAAGAGAGAGATCATACCAGTTAAGTGTTATTTATACAGGCTTCTGTTTTTCAAATGCATAAAGCAAGAGAATGTATAGCTCCTCTGAACTTCACATCTAATGCTCGTTTACTAACACTATAATGCATTCAGTCTCTCCTCTCACTGTCCTTTAGTCACTGTGTACCTCTAATGATTGATCCCGCTGGCTCTCAGCCATGTCGAGTGCGGCTGTGCTTTGATGGGATAGGGCTGATTTACGGGAAATCCATCTCCACTTCCCTGCTCTGCCCTCCTCCTCTTCTCTGAGGCAGCAGAGGCCTTTAAATAACTTCACCTGACTGAAAGCCTCTCATTCTTATACTTAAATGTCTTTTGAACAATGGACAACATGGACAGTCTGTTCAATAAGATCTTGCTGATATCTTTTAGTTTGAGTTTGGCATTTATTATCTTAATAAAGCTCTCTTTCCTCTTGAAAAATATGAAAAACCTTTTTCTTTCATGCAAGAGAGTGTGAGCATCACTCAAAACCAAGGGCTGGTTGCAGTAACATAGACAATAACTTAAGACTGCATCTAACAATTAGTCTGACTAACTAAAGACGATAGCATATTGTTGCATAAAACAAGCTCACAGCTGACTTTAGTAAGACAGTCTTATTCATATTGCATTTTGTAAAAAGTAAGACACTGACCGACAGTGGGTGCTCAACAGTTTTTCTTTACTGAAATGCATATAAGATGAATACAATACGTAAAAATCGATTCTAATAAAAAACTCAAAAGTTATTGATTTTAACGTAAATAATCAAAAACACAAGGAATTTTGTTACCATCTTAGAAGAGATGCATCCCAAATTGTACACTTATGCACTATTCAATGCCATTTTGTAGTGTAGGTACTGCTAGTAGTGTGTTTACACTAAAAGTGTAACAAAAAGAAGTGTACCGGATGATGCTCTTCTTTATTCAATAGTCAAAATTAAGTGTGGAATTTTGGACACTTCATGCACTCAGCACTGAGGGCTAGCCGACTTAGCGGAAAGGGCAGAGATGCATTGCCTGTCTAACAAAACAATTGTAAATAATGGAGAATGTAGCAACTAGCGAAACTTCAGTGAAGACAGCAGCTTACAAAAGTGAGTTGAATGCTTTACCATCACCCCACGCTGTGTGAATATGTACATTATTTTAGGTTTTAGTGTTAAACTGAATGTCAACACATCACATGCGCTTGAAACGTCACTTCCATTAGCTGCTAAATGGCGAATACTTGCGTGTAGTAAAACATTTTTACATGTTCCATTTGAGACAATACTATACTGAACATTTTTACACTACATGGCTGAGTGCATAGAGTTTTCTACAAGTGCATAGAGTATATAGTGTAATTTGGGCATAACTAAAGTCTTCAACAAAGTCTCAACTTAAACCCACTAGCTCAGCTGAAAGTTATTTTCCATGGCAGCATAGAATGTAAACAAATGTAAGCCATGGGTTAGGCAGTCTTACTCCCTGTCTACACCGGACATGAGTGTCACGTCAAAAGCAATCCACAGTTTTCCTGAGCAACCAATGTGCTGCGATATGATGATTCTAATTGCTTGTTTTCTGTTTATGGTCTTGAGATGCAATGTAAAACGAATCGAAACGACCGGTTTAGACGGAGAACAACAATTTAAGCATAATTTGGATTTAAAATAAATTTCACGCTCAACTTGTGCAGTTGTTGGCTGTCATAAAAACTAAAAGTTGTTAATGATATCAATGTAAAAAACCTCAGACAATCGCTTCATGTCATCTACATAGTCAGGTGAGACACTGTAAAAAAACAGTCATCTCAACTCTGTTTTTTGACAAAAGAAACATGATTTTTTACTATTTCTACAAATGTAATACTTAACCCACTTTGAATAAATGACGATGTGGGTGAAAACACTGGAGACCGGAAATTGAAAACAGGCTAATCATGGGACACTTCCACGTTCAGGAAAAAGTGGATTTAACTCATTATAATCAATGACACTTCTACACTGGAAGCGTCGCACTTACAGTACACTGATGTCCCGTTCCATTTTGCACAGTAAGCTCTGGTGTTACTACTGCTACTAACACAATAAAACGGTTTAGAATGTTCATGTCAATACGTTCGCCAAGCAATTGCAATGGACACATGCGGTGTAGATAGCGTGTTACATTTTAGTCTTAAATTAAATGGATCTTGACCAAGTTTTTATACAACTTACTGAAAAAGTTAAGACTGAAAATTTTAGACAACAAACTTGAAAGACTAGTGTAAAACAGATTTATCCAATTGTTAAAAGCTTTTCCTGGTAAACAGTGGTGAAGTTCAAAATGCCCACTTTCTAGTTAGTGTTGAAGATCTGAATATGATGCATTAATTAAAACTGAGAAAGGCTTTTTTCTTACTGCTGCTCCCTTACAATTCAATCACTGTCAGGCCAATCACCTGACTTTCCTAAAATGTCCATATCTGACCTTACAGCCAAAGCTGTATTTAGAAGACTACCTAGCAAGCTGTCCAATATTATATTATATGTTGCTGTTGATCTTGATGGTTGCAAATCAGAATAAAAACAAAGATCATAAGGGCCACAATTCTTGTGTAAAATGAAATGTTAGTGTTAATAGTGAAATTACTTTTGTTTACATCAAATCTATACTCCTTTCCGGTTATAACATTTTAATAAAACGGTTCGACTGCTTCAACGAATGATTTCTAAGTTAAATAGGTTTGTCCTGAGATAGATATGTAAATACAGTAATGTATATTTCGACAAACTTGTTCAATTACTGATCACTGGATCTGACTGCAAGCTTCTGTTTTCTTTTTGAAGGAGACATTTTTATGACATGGAAAACATTCTTTAAAAGACAACACATGTTCATATGTCCAGAGATCTGCCAGAGAAAGAGAGAAAACACAACTAGCAAAGCCGATTTCACATTTCAAACTTTTCTAGACATGTTTGTCACAGTCATAATGATTACTACAAAACTGGGAGTTACAAAGCACATCAAATCTGTCACTTCTAATTAACAGTTCAGGGAAATTGTGTGGTTTTCCTTGTAACGACAAGTCAAAAATTCGTTACTGGGTGTTAACTTTTCTACACTACTTACAGCATTAAAACTCTGGCCTGTAATTTTCATCAGGTTAAAAGTAAACAGTTCAGTTTTTGCAGAAGTGAGAACATGGAGCCAGAAGGTGATGAGGAAGAAAACACACAATGACAGACATTGGATTCAGCGAACCATGTAGCATATGGAACTGTGGATGTTTTGGACAACTCAAACAGGAAGAGTGTGGTATTGGGGCCAGAGGCGGGGCCAAGAAGTAAGAAAACACACATTCTAAGAGCTATAATGACAGCTTTTACCACTGAAGTGTGTCAAAACAAATCAGTTAACCAACGAGAATGTCCACTTCACAGTGACTATATGGTCCCATTTATACCTTGCATTAACATGTGTTTTCGGTGATCGGATCTCTATCGGATTTCACTTGATAACATTAAATGACAGGTGTAAAAGAACCCAAGATGCATTGTGATCAGATCGTGATTGGATCACTGAAACTACATTCAGAGTAGAGGGTGTAAATTGCAAGTTTTATCACAATACGATCTTATATCGATTCTCTTCCGATGTTTGCCGATACCTCAAAATCTGTTGCGATGCGTTTCTGATTCGATTAAATTCAGGGGCCTGCAATTGATATTACGTGCCTATTTTACACAATCAATTACATTTATTATCTCACAAATGCAATCAAAATATTATTTGAAAGATTTTTTGAGCTCTCTGAAAAGTGGAAATCCGGTATCCAGATTGAGATATCCACAACAAAATAACGTACTTCAGTTATTGAAAAAATATAATACAGACATATAAATAATATACAAAAAAACAGTCACATACATGTGATCATAAATCATTTGATGACAGCTCATTGCCTTGTGGAATGACCGAAACACTACAATGACATGATGTCATCTCTACAACAATCAAGTAAGCCGTTCAATCCAAAATACTCACATTCCCAGGACAGGAGAGTATATGCTATCCGTGTTTTTTACTTCCATAGTTGCATTGAAAAATTCTGTCCTAGTTTATTCTGATAACTGTTAGTAAGGGTGTTGATGTGAAGTTGGGAAAAGTCTAATTGTATGTTGTAATTGCGTAATTACATGTTCAAATTAAAAAGTAATAGATGTTTGGGCAAGGCAGTTGTTTTCTCTTTCCCTCATCAGTTCTGTTCAGAATGTCGGGGCTGTCTAGCTGTTTGACATGGTTAAATTGCTCCATGTCACTTTAAAATAGAAAATTCAAATGGGTCGCATGAGCCACGATTTCAAGGGAAGTCTGATTTAATTGTGCAGGTGAGCCACTTTGCCCTATACTGTTACCGGAGCTCACCCCTGCACGGATTGTGCAGAGCACAACTTTAGACTTCATTCAGGCTTCAATCACTCCACGCACATCCGTGTCCCGTGTGAGAAGCCTGATGGAAATGCGTTTACGTTAAATTCATTACACAGTTATTAAAGCGATGCGTTGCAGGTCCTTGTCTTTTTCTGTTTAGTCTGCCATTGCAATGTGAAGAATACAACATACATGTTCATCTTGCAATCTTGTCACATGAACAATGATCAATATCCCATTAATTAATCAATTGGAATACACTGTTCCTGTTTTCGATCCTCATTGTGGATCGCACGACACTCACGTAAAACCAGTCTTCACTTGTGCTTTTCAGATGAGAACCATGTTTAGCACATACAAAGCACCAAACGTGAGATGATTTTCATAAAATTTGCTTCGGCGACCCAACATCAAAAAAAAGAAAATTCAATTAAGGAATGAATTATCCATCAGTGTTTTTAAATTCTCTAAGATAATTTTCAGTTACCACAGCCTCTGATGTAATACGTAAGTAGCATTTTCCATTTTGCGCATGTATCTTTGATCAGATCTCTTTCCGATCACAGTGGGTATGCATTTGACTGCAAGGTGTAAATACAATCCAGCTAAAGAATATCCAGATACTATCCGGATATGAAACACATGATAATGCAATGTGTAAATGGGGCATGTCTGTGTTCCTGTGTGTTTGGGTTGAACATATAGAACTATAGTGAGCTTGTTTTACTCAAAATTACAGTGCCTTTATAACTGTACAACTCTCTAAAGCGAAGTGTGGATAAACAGCAAACCAGAAATAGTTAAATTTCAATGCTTGTTTGTTACTCTCTTTATGGAGAGAGAGAGAGAGAGAGACAGAGACAGAGAGAGAGATGGAAAAGATGAAACTACTAAAAGTATTTGGATGTTTGTGTATGACTGTCCAACACTGTACTGAATGCAAGGAATTAGAGACCTCTGGTTTTATAAGGCACTGAACTACTGTACTCAACTTCAGACATTCAAAACTAAGATGGATGAATGAACAAACTGGTTGAAGAATGAAAGTTTTCCAATTTGTGGACTTCAAGGAAAACAGACTGAAGCAGATACATTCATTAGGCAGTGACTCATCCACGCCCCCACAGATGCTTCTGGCCTGAGTAAATCCTGTTCTAAAGTCTAAACTCAGTTACAGCAGCCCTGCAAGATCTGTGACCAGCCCATTAAATACTGACCCCTGCCTGAATACCTGCCATGGGGCCCCTGTCTGGCTATGCCACCAAGACACACTCAATAAGCACATAAAAACCTTTGTTATGAGACACTGTTCCAATAAAAATGCAAGAATGATTACTTTAAATCACTACATTAAATACATCATAAGAGACTTATGCACATGTTATTTTATTAAATATTACTGTGGATGGATTCTCTCTCTCTCTCTCTCTCATCTCCTCACTCACTCTCACACACACACACACACACACACACACACACACACACACACACACACACACACACACACACACACACGACAACCGTTAGAGCCAAGGAACTAAATATAAAATGTAAAATGTAAACACTAAACAGAAAACACTATGCATTCACCCCAAATGTATTTGTAAATTATACGTTGTATTTTGTATGCTTATAAATTGCATCCATAAACGACTGAGCACAGCGTAAGTGTGCAAAAATAATATCGTCTTTTTCTAAAATGCTGATTTAAAAATAATAATTATTATTTTTAAAGTATATATGAGTGTTTTTCACAAGGCAAAGCGTTAAAAAAAACATTATAAAAGGATGAAGGAGACGCGTTTTTACTTCCTCCTTTGCGCCTCCGCCATTTCGTACAATTCAGAGCTAAAATTATCTGACACAGAACTCGGTGAATTCAACTGGTGTGTGTATGAAAGATATCCAGTCGTGTTGGTCACTATAAGGGTGATTAAATAGAGTTGAGGGGACTTACCGTAATAGTTGTAATCACACAGAGGAGAACGGTCTTCTGTCGGACTATATGTCGGTCTCTTCTGATCGCCTGAGACTGGAAGACTAAGGCTACGTCTCAAAACCTAGTGAGCTGCCTACCTAGACAGCATTTAGGGGCATCATAGGCGCGTTTATGCGGTTGACTAGATTCCTAGTTCACTAGGTTTTGAGAAACGGAATATGACATCACACCTGAAGTTTAATATTGAAGGTTTATTGGACAAGTAAGATTGTTTTTTTGTTAGTGCTATCAAAATTAAACAGCGCAATGCAATCAAGTATAAAATATTACACAGTACAATATAGCCTATACAATAATAACACACAGTACGGAAGTATGGAAAGTAACATTTTGTGGAGCACCCTTTACCGTGGTAAACATGGTTTCCGCCAAATTAGTTACTACAACCTTAATAAATATAGGCAAGGGTCTATCTTTTTCTATTTACAGTGTAGGCCTAGATGTCTAGTAGCTTAACCTAGAAAGGTTTGGGCGTTCAATATCGCATGTGTAAGCCACACACAAAATGTATTATAAAGTTGTTGTTTATAACGGCGGAAAAGGTAATGTGGCAGTCCCACCCATACTTGTTTAAAAGTTTAGTCCAAATTACTGGAATACACTACTGCGTGTCTCGCAATATTTGAACTGAGGTGAGGATGTTAATGCTTATTTACTATAAGACTATAGGACTCAATGGCTGTGTCTCGTTTCGAAGGCTGCTAGGTAGAACGCTTCCTTTGAAAGCTGCAGTATACCGAGTGTCCCCTTTAAACAAGCCTCGTTTAAACGAGACGGCCTTCGTAGGACAAACGGAAACGGAACGTAACATGGTTGCTATGACAGCACGCCACTCTTTAACAAGCGCGAGTGATTTGAGTGAGAAGGGAACAAAGCCCCTTTAGAAGGGAATATATTAAGTACATTTTAGGCGAGTTAGGATGTAGGCAGAAAATAATTTTACAGGTGTACTTTTAGTCTAATACTTTATTTTAATTAGATATTAATATAATTATACATAGTATATACTCTGCACTCATCTACTGAGGTACTTCAACTTGAGAATTAACATTCCTTGCGTTTGAACATCATATTTACGGGCAAATTGGCGTTATTTTTTTTTAGACATTTCCGTTGAAGCAAAGAATTGTGAGTTGTGAGTGCCCACGAAGGTTACACCTCATGCATCCTCCGAATTCCCACAAAAGAAGGCTGCATTCGAAGTGTTCTACTCGCTTTTCTGAAACGAGACAGCCTCGATGACGTATCGGGAGACAAATGCGACCACCGGAGGATGCAGCCTTCCCAACGAGACACAGCCATTGTATTCAGTTCTGCATAAATCTTCAGTTTTTAAGTCGTACTGGATATATTTCAAATTATTTGATCTACAGCGCCATCTATTGGGGTATGAACATGTAAGCTCGCTCACTGAACTATCTATTGGGAAAGAAACATCCCATGAGAGGGTATGGAGAAAAATTGAAAGTTATACAAATTCTGAAGATGGGCCAATGTAAGCCAGCCTGTGAATTCTTAAGGTATGTTTTAAACTGACATGTAATAATTTAATCTGTCCCAGCCTTGAGCTATTGCTTTAATAACAGTAAATAAAGATAATATACATCCATTCAAAATTGACCTAATTTCTTGAAGTAGGCTATGTAAAAATGTTCCAATATTTTTGCTTTCAATAAAATCATTAATTTGAACATTTATTTAAAAATATTTAATTGAATAAACTAACAACTTTCTTAACTGTGGGAAGAATCACTTAAATTGTAGTTTGGCTGTGGTTTGAATTACATTTGTTTTAAGCTAATATGTTTTCAAAACAGCAGATTTTGTTGTATAGTGTTGTAAAATTTGTGTCAGTTTGAAAAAGCCACACCAATTATGCTGAAGTCTTTTGTAACTGATACTATAAAAAAATGCATCAACCTTTGCAGAAAAGGATGGATAATTTCTTGTTCATTTCAATCACATCTGACATTTCATTACATCTTAAGTATTCTATAAACAAATTAATCTCAATTGTGATTGGATAAGTCAATGTGAGCCCACTTTAAACATCGTTCATAACAAATACAGTTGAAGTGAGAAGTTTACATACACCTTAGCCAAATACATTTTAAACACATTTCTGACATTTAATCGTAGAAAATATTCCCTGTTTTAGGCCAGTTAGGATCAATACTTTATTTTAAGAATGTGAAATATCAGAATAACAATAGAGAGAATTATATATTTCAGCTTTTATTTCTTTCATCACATTCCCAGTGGGTCAGAAGTTTACATACACTTTATTAGTATTTGGTAGTATTGCCTTTCAATTGTTTAACTTGGTTCAAACATTTTTGGTAGCCTTCCACAAGCTTCTCACAGTAATTTTCTGGAATTTTGGCCCATTCCTCCAGACAGAACTGGTGTAACTGAGACAGGTTTGTAAGCCGCCTTGCTCGCACATGCTTTTTCAGTTCTGCCCACCAACTTTCTACCGGATTGAGGTCAGGGCTTTGTGATGGCCACTCCAATACCTTGACTTTGTTGTCCTTAAGCCATTTTGCTACAACTTTTGAGGTATGCTTGGAGTCATTGTCCATTTGAAGACCCATTTGCGACCGAGCTTTAACTTCCTGGCTGATGACTTGAGCTTCAATAGATCCACATAATTTTCCTTCCTCGTAATGCCATCTATTTTGTGAAGTGCACCAGTCCCTCCTGCAGCAAAGCACCCCCACATCATGATGCTGCTACCCCATGCTGCACAGTTGGGATGGCGTTCTTCGGCTTGCAAGCCTCACCCTTTCCACCCCAAAGATAACTATGGTCATTATGGCCAAACAGTTAAATGTTTGTTTCATCAGACCAGAGGACATTTCTGCAAAAATTAAGATCTTTGTCCCCATGTGCACTTGCAAACTGTAGTCTGGCCTCTTTATGGCAGTTTTGGAGCAGTAGCTTCTTCCTTGCTGAGCAGCCTTTCAGTTTATGTCAATATAGGACTTGTTTTACTGTGGATGTAGATACTTGTCTACCTGTTTCCTCCAGCATCTTCACACGGTCCTTTGCTGTTGTTCTGGGATTGATTTGCCCCAAAGGACTTTCACCTCTAGGAGACAGAATGTGTCTATTTCCTGAGCGGTATGATGGCTGTGTGGTCCCATGGTGTTTATACTTGCGTACTATTGTTTGCACAGATGAACGTGGTACATTTAGGACTTTGGTAATTGCTTCCAAAGATTAAACTGACTTATGGAGGTCCACAAATTTTTTTCTTGTCTGATTTCTTTTAATTTTCCCATAATGTCAAGCAAAGAGGCACTGAGTTTGAAGGTAGGTCTTAAAATGCATCCACAGGTGCACCTCCAATTGACTCCAGTAAGCCAATTAATCTATCAGAAGCTAATTGGCTAATTGTCTAAAGGCTTGACATAGTATCTAAACGTCCGACCCACTGGAATTGTGATTTAGTCAATTAAAAGTGAAACAATCCGTCTGTAAACAATTTTTGGAAAAATTCCTTGTGTCATGCCCAAAGAAGATGTCCTAAACATCTTGCCAAAACTATGGTTTGCTAATATAAAATTTGTGGAGTGGGTAAAAAATTTCTTTTAATGACTTCAACGTAAGTGTATATACATTTCTGACTTCTACTTTTTGTGTCAGAAACTGGTGAGATTCTATACACTCTGTTTCATAACTATGGAGACAATATGTCAAAGAATTACTGGACAAGTATCTTGCTGTAATATGTTGATCGATTACGGCCATAGAGGCATGGAGTTGGTTACAAGAATCGGGGACGTCCAGAAACAGATTATCTGGAGTCATCGGAGGGGGAATTAGCTGCTAACCCGCTAGCAACCAAGGCAGATATGCAGTGCGTCTAGGAAAAGTTGGAAGACCTTGAGAATCGTAATCTGTGAAACAACATCCGAATTGTTGGAATTCCTGAGAACGAAGAAGGCAGAGATATGGTGAAATTCCTAGATGTGCTCTTCCTTAATCTGCTCGACATAACAGGCCATAAACTGGAAATCGAGAAAGCTCATAGAGTCCTGACTCTGAGATTCGTGGAGGGAGACAGGCCCTGATAAATTCTGACCAAATTTCTGAGATCATCCGATAAAGATCTCATGTTACGTGAGGGAGTAAAGGAAGAAGATATCTTGAAGAACCACAACATTTTCTTGTTCTCAGACTTTTCAAATTTGACAAGAGAGAAACATGATCGATTCAAGGACTACAAAAGCTCTTACATCAACGGAAGATCGCTTTTGCACTGATATTCCCAGCCAAACTTAGAATAGATAATAAGGATGGCCGCTAAGTATTTACATGTCCCCAGCAAGCATTATCCTTCATAAAGTCATTGAAATGAGTGGTGTAGTGGTCTAAGCACATAACTGGTAATCTGGTAATCAGAAGGATGCTGGTTCAAGCCCACAGCCACCACCATTGTGTCCTTGATCAAGGCACTTAACTCCAGGTTGCTCTGGGGGGATTGTCCCCGTAATAATTGCACTGTAAGTCGCTTTGGATAAA
Source organism: Xyrauchen texanus (assembly GCF_025860055.1). Lineage (NCBI taxonomy): Eukaryota > Metazoa > Chordata > Actinopteri > Cypriniformes > Catostomidae > Xyrauchen > Xyrauchen texanus. The sequence goes on from NC_068287.1 coordinate 21,939,321, forward strand.
AGCGTCTGTCAAATGCATAAATGTACAGGTGAAACTCGAAAAATTTGAATATCGTGCAAAAGTTCATTAATTTCAGTAATTCAACTTAAAAGGTGAAACTAATATATTATATAGACTCATTACAAGCAAAGTAAGATATTTCAAGCCTTTATTTGATATAATTTTTATGATTATGGCTTACAGCTTATGAAAACCCCAAATTCAGAATCTCAGAAAATTAGAATATTACATGAAATCAATAAAAAAAAAGGATTTTAAATACAGAAATGCCGGCCCTCTGAAAAGTATAATCATGCATATGTACTCAGTACTTGGTTTGGGCCCCTTTTGTATTAATTACTGCCTCAGTGCGGCGTGGCATGGATGCTATCAGCCTGTGGCACTGCTGAGGTGTTATGGAAGATGAAGATGCTTCAATAGCGGCCTTCAGCTCTTCTGCATTGTTTGGTCTCATGTCTCTCATCTTTCTCTTAGCAATGCCCCATAGATTCTCTATGGGGTTCAGGTCAAGCGAGTTTGCTGGCCAATCAAGCACAGTAATACCATGGTCATTGAACCAGGTTTTGGTACTTTTGGCAGTGTGGGCAGGTGCCAAGTCCTGCTAGAAAATGAAGTCAGCATCTCCATAAAGCTTGTCTGCTGAAGGAAGCATGAAGTGCTCTAAAATGTCCCGGTAGACGGCTGCGTTGACTCTGGACTTAATAAAGCACAGTGGACCAACACCAGCCGATGACATGGCTCCCCAAACCAACACAGACTGTGGAAACTTCACACTGGACTTCAAGCATCTTGGATTGTGTGCCTCTCCATTCTTCCTCCAGACTCTGGGACCTTGGTTTCCAAATGAGATGCAAAATTTGCTCTCATCAGAAAAGAGGACTTTGGACCACTGAGCAACAGACCAGTTCTTTTTTTCTTTAGCCCAGGTAAGACGTTTGACATTTGAAGCCCATGTCCAGGACCCGTCTGTGTGTGGTGGCTCTTGATGCAGTAACTCCAGCCTCAGTCCAGTCCTTGTGAAGCTCCCCACACATTTGAATGGCCTTTTCCTGACAATCCTCTCCAGGCTACGGTCATCCCTGCTGCTTGTGCACCTTTTTCTTCCACACTTTTCCCTTCCACTTAACTTTCTATTAATGTGCTTTGATACAGCACTTTGAGAACATCCAACTTCTTTTGCAATTACCTTTTGAGGCTTTCCCTCCTTGTGGAGGGTGTCAATGATGGTTTTCTGCACAACTGTCAGGTCAGCAGTCTTCCCCATGATTGTGAATTCAACTGAACCAGACTGAGAGACCATTTAAAGGCTCAGGAACCCTTTGCAGGTGTTTAGCTGATTAGAGTGTGACACTTTGAGCCTACAATACTGAACCTTTTCACAATATTCTAATTTTCTGAGATTCTGAATTTGGGGTTTTCATAAGCTGTAAGCCATAATCATCAAAATTATATCAAATAAAGGCTTGAAATATCTTACTTTGCTTGTAATGAGTCTATATAATATATTAGTTTCACCTTTTAAGTTGAATTACTGAAATTAATGAACTTTTGCACGATATTCTAATTTTTCGAGTTTCACCTGTATAAATGTAAATGTAAATGATTCTCACATTGCTCCCAAGTGAGCTTGACTCACTGAACATTCATTTGACTGTCCGAGGAAATTGGGCGCCTCCTATTGGATGATTTTTTGCAGGACATTGGAAGGAAGTCATCTGCTGCACTTATGAAACAGCCATCTCACTGAACATTCGTTTGTCTGCCCTAGGAAACTGAATGTTTTTTTTTTTTGTCTGTGTGTGCGTGTGTGTGTGTGTGTGTGTGTATGTTGGTTCTGCTAGAGGCTGGAGCTTGTTTGGGGAGGAACAAACCTTCGGTACAGTATTTGGATGAATCTACATTTTTCAGTGTTTATTTTTTTTTGGTTCAGGGTTTGATTGTTGCACTAATGTTGGAATGCGGTCTTTATAATCTTCTTTTTGACACACAATCTATTTTTCCTAATATGTCAAAATGTCAAATGTCAATCAATCTTAACCCCCACAATTACCCCTCATAATCCCCAATCCCACACTGACCCCAACAATATCACAGTGGTCTCAAATGTTATAGATACACACATACACAAAAAATTTAAATAAATAAATAAATTACATAAAAAAATATCATAATGAATATGTCATAATCCATAAATGACATATACCCACCCCATTTCTCCACGAACATGCTGTACCGCCCGGTTTTCTAAATACCCCTTCTTCAAAGGCCACCACCATTCTCAACTTCGAGCACCACTCCTGGAAAGAAGGTGCTTCAGCCGACCTCCAGCCCCTTAAAATGATCTGCCTGGCGATCGTGACACTGGAAGACCCAACTCTCACGTGTCTATTTTCAATGCCTATGACTGCCCCATTGCCCAAGTTACAGAGTCTGGGGCAAAATGATACCCGAGTGCCTAATACATTGCACTCCAGACTCTGAACCTTTAACCAAAACTCCTGAATCTCAACACACCTCCAAAAGACATGGGTCTATCTCCGTCCTCTGATTGGCATTGGCAGCAGGTGGGTGTGTCTTTAAGTCCATGCCTATAAAATTTAGAAGGGGTCCAATATCACCACTCTCATAGTATCTGCTGCTTTAGGAGGTTGTATGCTATTGCCCTAAACCAGTACAAAGCAAGTGGCACAGCTGTAGATACCTACAACATTTAGATAAATATCTGAATTAAACACTCTGGACACTTTTGTCCATACCGAGTGCAAATGTGAAATAACAGGATGTGATTTAACTTCTCTGGTTAGATTGATAGAAAGGCTTTGCAATAGCAAAAAGGGCAAGAACTTCCTATTCAATACAGAACAAGAGAGGGGCTCTTTCAGGTGGAAGTAACCAATGAGCTAAACATCTGACACCGAATGCCTAATAATAAAACAAAATCTTGTGTAGGCCTAGCCAACCTTTGTCATTCGGCCTATGCAGCTTAATAAAATGTAATCTGGGGCATTTACCATTCCAAATTAAAGAATTTGCGATGCTCTCAAATTGCTTGGAATAAGAGAGGGGGACACTACATTTACATTTATGCATTTGGCAGACGCTTTTATCCAACGCGACTTACAGTGCAATTATTACAGGGACAGTCCCCCCGGAACAACCTGGAGTTAAGTGCCTTGCTCAAGGGCACAATGGTGGTGGCCGTGGGGTTCAAACCAAGGACCTTCTGATTAACAGCCCTGTGCTTTAGCCACTACGCTACCACCGCTCGAAAATTTTTATTATTCATTATTCATTATTAACTCTAACTAAATCAGACAAATTTGCTGGGAATAAAATACCCAAATACTTGCCCTGTTTGGGCCACTGGAAGGCGCCCGGCTGGAAGGCCATTAGTTTACAGTACGCTGTCAGAGTCAAAGCTTCGGATTTAGACCAATTGACTTTGTATCCTGAGAACTTGGTAAAGGAATTAATAATTGTGTTGAGGCAAGGTATAGATCTAGTGAGGTCAGAGTCAAATAATAAAATATTATCTGCGTGTAGGACTTTCCACTAAGGATCTGGAGCCCCCTTTTTAGTGAGGTCAGTCAGCGGGCTGGTGACATCCGAATAATTAGGCACAAATCTTCTGTAATAGCCAGCCAGCCCCAGGAACTGCCTCACCCCCTTTTTGGTCTTGGGTCTAGGGCAAGTCGCAATCGCCGCGGTCTTGTCAATTTGGGGACGCACCTGGCCATGACCCAAGTGGAACCCCAGATAACGTACCTCCACACGCCCAACCGCTGCACTTTTTCGGGTTTGCCGTGAGCCCCGCCCGCCGCAGCGATCTCAGGACAGCCCTCAGATGTTGCATGTGCCGCTGCCAATAAATGATGATATCGTCTAGATAGGCAGCGGCGTAAGCAGTATGCGGTCTGAGGATCCTATCCATGAGACGCTGAAACGTGGCTGGTGCCCCGAACAAACCGAAAGGAAGCGTCACGAATTGGTGTAATCCAAACGGCGTGGTGAAGGCCGTTTTTTTCACGGGATATTGGTGTCAAGGGGATCTGCCAATAACCCTTCGTTAGATCCAAGGTCGAATAAAACCGAGCAGTACCTGGAAGACCCAACTCTCACGTGTCGAATAAAACCGAGCAGTACCTAACCGATCGAGCAGTTCATCAACACGGGGCATTGGGTACGCGTCAAATTTGGACACCGCGTTGACTTTTCTATAATCCACACAGAAACGTACAGACCCGTCGCTCTTGGGAACAAGGACGACCGGGCTGGACCAATCGCTGTGGGATTCTTCTATTACTCCCATCTCAAGCATCGCGTCCAATTCTTCCCGAACTACTTTCTTTTTATGTTCGGGCAAGCGATAGGGGCGGCAACATACCACCACACCCGGCTCGGTCTCAATGTGGTGTTGTATGACATTTGTGCAGCCCGGTAGAGGAGAAAACACGTCTGCAAACTCTTTTTGTAGTTCGGAAACCTCTGCGAGTTGGCGCGGCGAGAGGTGGTCTCCACAAGGAACCGGAGTGTTAGGATTGCAGGCTTTGTTTACCTCCGGTCCGAGCTCCGCCCTCTCCGGAACTACCGTTGCCAACGTCACAGAGGCCGCCTCTTCTCTCCACAATTTCAGGAGGTTGAGGTGATATATTTGACACGCTATATATTTGTATTGAATTTCATTTGTACTATTAGAAGGTCCCTCCTCCCAAGCTTGACGGATGACGTCGAGGATTCCGCGTGGGCGTCACCTGTACAGCAGCTCGAATGGGGAAAACCCTGTGGAGGCTTGCGGGACCTCTCGTACTGCGAATAACAGGGGGTCCAGCCACTTATCCCAATTCCTAGCGTCTTCGTGTACGAATTTACGAATCATATTTTTGAGCGTTTTATTAAATCGTTCCACCAGTCCATCTGTCTGAGGATGGTACATGCTAGTGCGAATCGACTTAATGCCCAAGAGTTCGTAAAGTTTGCGAAGTGTTCGTGACATAAAAGTAATGCCTTGGTCGGTGAGGATTTCTTTCGGAACCCACACCCGGGAGATTACCTTGAAGAGTGCCCCGGCAACACTACGTGCTGAGATGTTGCTCAAAGGCACTGCTTCCAGGACAGTGCCTTTGATCCACCAGGACTAACACAAAGCGATGTCCGCGTGCTGTCCATTCTAATGGCCCGACGAGGTCCATTACAATTCTCTCGAAGGGAACCTCGATCAATGGAAGGGGGCGCAAAGGCGCTTTTGGGGTGGCCGGTGAGGCGGGAACTAACCGCTGCCTCCACACTATGTTTTTCTCCCCGGAATTTGATCGCCAAAGTCACCATGGGATACTTGTGAACATCCCCATGCACACACCTCACCCTCACCCGTTTAGCTGAGCCCAAAGCCCCGGGTTGAACCAAGCGTTGGTGGATGGTGGTCTGATTACAGCCTGTATCCAACAATGCTTGGTATGTACCCCCCTGGATCCTTACCGAATCTGCACGCTCCAGCCCGATCGGGGCAGCCTGCGGGACATCGGAGACCCGCACCACCGTCCCCACCTCCATCAGCGGACACTGATCCCGAAGTGGTCCGGGTCTCCACACCTCCAGCAGGCCGCCCAGGCACCACGGCCGCACCCGTAGCTGGCGGGCTCCCACCTGAGGAGGAGAGCGGCTGAAGGACGGAGAAGGGGTAGGCGGGTTCTCCCACGGCCGGGAAGTTGATCTCGGGAATCCTCCACGCCTCGCGCTGGGCAGGAACGGGCCCTGGGGAGAGAGCAGAGCGAGAGGGCACAGGGGAGGGAAAAACAGGGAAGACACGGGAAGGGGAGAGAGCTCGTCCGCTCGAGTCGCCATGTGGTCCTCCGAAGACGACGGCCTCCAGCGACGCCGGTGGTGGCACTGGACCCACTCCGTTCTCCTGGGCAAGCTGAACAAACTGCTCCAGTACCACCTGATCGACAAGTCCTCGACGTCGGGTCCCCGCAAGCAGCCACCTCCGACAGGCATCACGGAGCCGCTGGCTAACGCAAACGGCGGTCGGACTTATCCAGTTCATAGCCCGAAGAGCTGGCAATTTCTTCCGGCCCGACCAACCCGTTGCAGGATGGCTTTCCTCAGGTCTGCATAGGCCAGGAGGCTTGTTGCGAGTTGTGCTTCCCCGGACAAGAGAGGGACTAGGCGGGCTGCCCACTGGTCTTGTGGCCAACCCCAAATTTCCGCCGTGAGTTCAAATAAATCGACGAACGCCTCTGGATCATCTGCCGGCCCCATCTTCTGTAACGCGGGCGGGGGCAGTGTGGCGCGGGTGTCCGGGGTCGTGGCTGCGGCTGGAGCGGCCTCCTGGCTGAGGAGGCTCCGGATAGCGAGCCGGTCCTCTGCTTGAGCCCGCATGATTTTGAAGAACCGACGATCCTGGTCTTGCCGGAGCTCAAGCAGGGATTGTTGGTGGCTTTGATGGAGTGTAGTGAGGGACTGGAGGACTTCCGCCAGCTGGGAGGACTCTATGGGGCGACTCTTTTCCATAGCTTGGAAAAGAAAATTCCTATTTTTTCCCGGGTTTCGGCACCAGTGTAGGACTTTCCACTAAGGAAGGGACAGGAAACAGCATCAAAAGTAAGGTTTCTTTAATCTTTCTTTCTTGCTACTGCAATTAGACACAGGTGTTAGACATAATTTAGCTCAGGTGTAAGCGCCCTTACCGCTTTTCTCTCCCAGACGGGCGCTTTACCACGCCCCCGCTGCCACATGCCCCTGGTCTGCGGGCCTGTCTGAGGTTTCAGCTTGAGCACGTAAGTGTCTTTTAATAACTCCAGAGCCCGAGGATTTTTAATTCTTAGACAAATTGACTTCAAAGTGCAGATATATAGCAGGGTGTATTGAATCTCACCGGTTTATGACATAAAAATTATTAAAAAATAGCAAAGTTTACACATCTGCTCCTTGCATGGCATCACGTGACTTCCATTAATAATGCTTTTAAAGAATTCTATCTTGATCTTTATAGTTCCACGTCTTCGTCTACTGATGAAGGTATTCGAAACTTTGTGGAACCATTAGAACTCCCTAAACTGACGACTGAGCAAAAAAAATTTCTTGATTCTGAGATAACCTTGGAGGAGCTTGGCGAGGTAATTAAGGCCTTGCCTACATTTTTACATTTTGAATTACAATTTTTTTTTATCTTATGCTACAGAATTTTCTTTACTTTTGCAAGAAGTTTATACAGAATCATTAATGAATGGATAGCTTCTGCTAACCATGACACAAGCCAAAGTCCAAAGATCCAAGCGAGTGTAAGAGTTACCATCCAATTTCCTTGATCCAGATAGATGTTAAAATATTGTTATAAATTCTGGCTAACCGATTAAGTGAAGTTATGTCATCTCTTGGATCAGGTGGGGTTTATTCTGGGCCATAGCTCTTCTGATAACATTAGGCATTTCATCGTGGTCAGTGGCGAGTGATCAGACTCCGGTATTTGATATGATTATCTTTTTAAGATTTTGGAAATATACTGGTTCGGGAATAATTTTATTAGATGGAATAAGTTACTTTATAGACACCCTGAAGCACCGGTACAAACAAATGGATTAATTTAAGATTATTGTACTCTGGATAGGGGCACCTGGCAGGGTTGCCCCATTTTTGTTCTGTCTTGCCCTGGAACCATTAGCAGCCAGAATAAGAAGGGAAGATGATTTTCCAGGGGTGGTGGCGGGAGTTATGGGGCATAAGCTTTTGCTTTACGCTGCCGATAATTTATTATTCGTCTCCGACCCCACTAGATCTGTGCCTTGCCTCCACATAATTATGAATTCATTTTCTAAGTTCTCAGTATAGTCAATTGGTCTAAATCCAAAGCTTTAGCTCTGACAGTGTACTGTACAGTAATGGCTTTTCAGACAGGCGCTTTTCAGTGGCCCCAACAGGGCATTAAGTATTTTGGCATTTTATTCCAAGTTAATTTTGATCCCTTGATAAAAAGGTTTTTGAGCGATGTGGGCAGGTGGGGTTCATTACATTTATCAATGATTGGGAAGGTTAATGTCATTGAAATAAAATGTTCCAAAAATTCCAAAATTACTACCGGTTACAATCACTCCCTGTAGATGTCCCCCTCTCTTATTTCAAGCAATTTGATAGCATAGTGAAGTCCTTCATTTGCAATGGTAAATGTCCCAGATTGCATTTCAATAAGTTACATAGGCTGATTGACAAAGGTGGGCTAAGCCTACCCAAAATTTTGTTTTATCATTATGCATTCTGTCTCAGACATTTGGCTCATTGGTCTCTTCCACCTGAGAGAGCCCCTCCCTTGTTTTGTATTGAACAGGAATTTCTGGCCCCTATTTTGCCATTGCAAAGCCTCTCTATCTAACTAATCTGAGAAGTTAAGTTACACCCCATTGACTCGCATTTGCACTCGGTGTGGACAAAAGTGTTTTTTCGGACCTTGCAAGAGTGTTTAATTCGGACCTTTATTTAAATGTTGCCTCGAGCATATGGCTGAAACCCATATTATGGATTAACAAGTCCCCTTTTTGCTGGACAGAGTGGATCGAGAGGGGGTTACTACACTCTGTGACCTATATGATAGAGGAGTTTTGAGATCCTTTGGCAGTAGTGAGGGTTAAATTGATTCTGTTTTTATGTTTTGCTTTTGTTTGTTTAATAGATGAATCAATCAAAATTGTTAATCACCACAAAAAAAAGAAGAAAATAGAAAAAAAATAGAAGAGGTTTGACCATCTGTTCAGTTTCTTTCAAAACCAGTTTAATTTCTCACTTATTATTTGTGCTAAATGTATTTGATTACAATAGGCTACAGTAACAGCATTCTAAATTCCTTTTGAATTTTGACTGAATAATGCTTAATTATTTACTGTCCGAGTACTTTAGAGTAGGCCTACTATCCTCTCCTAGTTAGCTACAGTCACAGGGTTTACAGGGTAAATAACTAAACACAGCAGATAACAGCAATACTTGAATGATAAGTATGCCTACACGTAAATAGCAAAAGTATATTATTAATTGGCAAAAAGAGTCAAACAAAAAATATCAAACTGAGTAAGTTGAGGATAGCTACTTAAGTAGAAAATAAATAGATTCAATATAAATGTTATATAGCTATAATTTTTTTTAAAGCAAATTGAACCCACATTTTAAGGTTCATTTTTTTAATTACAAAAGTCCATAACACAAAAATCTCATATTAATAACACAAGTTAAGACGTAACTGTATATATTCATACAATATACACCCTAACGATGGTTAGCTACGCTTTATCCCAGTCCCAAGGCGCTCGATATATGCATCGCTTAGATGATTGGACAGCCGGCCCATCAATCAAAATAAGCGTACTGCCATTGGTCCGTCGCTCATCTGCTTGCTTTCACTAGGCGTTTCAGTCAACAACAGGAACAAGTCGAAACGCAGAAGACGAGCAGAGCTGGAGAGAAAATGGCCGACAGATTCAATAGGTTCAACGAAGAACGTGATTTCCAGGTAAAATGTGCAGAAATATCACGTATTGGACCAATCTGTATTTAGAGTATCTTATTTTGTACAGTTTAGCGTTTTATGTTTGGCATTCAGAGCTCGCGCTGCTGCTGTGACACTGGAGCAGCAGTAACGTCCCATTTTGGCATTGACAAGCTCGAGATCAGTGAGGTGTCCGTGTCGCTTTCCAGTTTACCTAATGCATATTTAAGAATTTCCAACGAAATAGCAAATGGGAGTTGAAGTTTGAGAAGTATCGTTATTTGACCCTACGTGTTTAACAATGGTATGTTGTTCATTTGAGGAGAGGTTTGACGCTGGTTGGATGACCGCAGCTGTGCCCGGCCTGGCAAATATCTACGCACTAACGGCCACCTGACCGACTAACACACACAATTTGAATTTATAATGTTAGCTTTTGAAGCCTCAAAAACAAAGGTTGAGTTCGCAAATTAAGCTCTTTTTAGTCCAAATTTTAGCAGTGTATCTTGTTAGTAAGCCATGATGTGTCCTGCGTCTGCTCTCCGTTTGGCTTTATGTGAATAATGTACGCGTTGTTTAATTCTTGTTTTTGTCTAAGACTTGGTGGCATGTCCAGCACAATGCCATGTTTGTGCTGTATTTTGCATACCTGATTTGCAAGTTATGCCAGCTGATATAAAGACCTGCGCTCGTTATTGCTGCCGTCTGTTTCTCAAAAGTAAGATGAATGCTTCAACACACGATGTGATCGAGAGATCCAATTTTTATTGCATTGTGTGATATCTTTGTCATTGGAGTGTTTGCATGTCAGTGTTTAAAACCGATGTTTGTGTGTAATGTGTATGATGCTTGAAAAATCTAGCTTGAAATGAGGCTGTGTACGGACCTTTAATGGATAAAGAAACCTAGAGGAACCCATTTTAGACATTCTTTAATAATTCTGAAGGAATCTGTTATGTTGTTTGTTGTTTTTTACTTGGAAGACGATATTATGTTTGTTATTAGGTCTTTCTGAGAACGTTTTTTGCTGTTCTAGCTAGAGGCTGGTTAAGTCTTTTACCATACTGAGATGTGTGGGCAGATAGTCCATGTTGTCAAAGAAGTGTTCAGCCATGCACCCAACCCCCTTCTCTGAAAGAAAGGTTTCTGAAACTACCCAGCTGGGCTGTAGCTGCATTGAGAACTGACAAGAACAAACATTCTTTTATTAGTGTGCCCATGAGCAGTGTGAAGCCCTTAGTTTAGATATGATCTTGCAGCCAAACTGAGAGCTTGTACATTGGCAGTGTGTCATGAGCTGGAGATATACTTGACCTGAATTTATATATAAAAAAAAAAAGACTCAAGTTATGTTACTGACATAGACATATGCTTTGTATTTATAGGTAAGAGGGAATAAAAGTATGTTGTCCGTGTCTGAATAAAACTATCTAGCTAGTGATAGTGGGTGGTTTTGAGAGAGCTTAACCCTAGATCGATATGCTTGTCAAAAATTGTCTACTTTTGCATTTATTTTTAGCCTACATGAAGTGGTCTTTTGATCTGAGATTCCAGGTAGTTCTCAATTAAGACCAATTCAATTTATATTTTTTACTTCTCTTACACGTGTCTCTGAAGTACTCTATTCTGATATTTTTGAATAACAACTGCACATCCAGGGAATTAAAGACCTCTGCACGCGTCCTAGGAATTAGTAGAACGAATGTCTGTGACATCATTTGGAATGAAATCTGGCCAAAACGAAGGTGTTTTTGCATTGGTTTCAGTGGTTCCTAACCACTCACCTGGGTGAACATTCAGGGGAACTTCTTACCGGCTGCTAAACACCTTCTTACTGCCATTGGTCCACGTCATCGGTAGGTGTGATCTGGAGCTCCTACTTGGAGTCTGACAACCAATTTCCATTAAGTCATTTAAGATCAGTCAACATGAGCACACCGGTGTGCTGAGTTATTAGCAACCTGCTGTAAACTTGCCTATATCTACATCATCCTGAGTTGCACTTTAATTACTGTCACTTTATAACTGTCTGCTACCTCAATAACTGCTATGTGCATAGAACACTATCTCATAGTATGTTATGCTTACGTTTTTAGAAACTGTCATCTTTTTTAGAGATGCACCGATTGCAATTTTCTTGGCCGATTCCGATTTTTTTGCAAGTGTGACCTGCCGATACCGATTTTTTCTGATTGTCTTTCTAAGAACCATTATTGACTGCATATACAAACAAAATCTACCTTTCTTCAATGCAACATTTTATTTTCATAATTAAATAAATTATTAAACATTACAATTTCCCCCAAACTGCACTAAGTTACAGGATCTTCTCTCACTTAAACAACTCTCAAAATAAAGTGCTCTGTGACTGGAAAGAGGTCGAAATAACAATTAACTGCAAATGAGTTGCTTTATATAACAGATGTCATTTTCCACTATTTTTATAAATGGACCTTTTTCTCTTTATTACTCGTCTAACAAAACAATTCCAAAGATCTGAAAAACTGAAGTGTCCAATACGCTCAACTTATGTTAGATGTCCAAAGTTGTAAAACTGAGTACTGCTTCGGGAATGGCTTGTAACATACCTGTCAACACTCCCGTTTTCCCGGGAGTCTCCCATTTTGTTATTTCTCCCCAAAAAAACTCCCGTAATTTGTATGGCCCAAACCACGTTATATGAATAATCACATCAATGTGTTATTCCAAGGTGGTCCAGTTGCCAGATCTTGAATGAAACGCATCCTACTCACACAATCGACACATCATACAAATTACAAATAATTTATGACCTCAACCTGGCAACCTACAACCCATTTGCGCTGTTGATATCTGCGCAGGCAGTAGACGCGGGATGTTAAATCAAGCATCACTGGTAGATGGGAGGAGAAGACTCAGCTGGTGTTCCGGTGAAAAAAAACAAAATATACATGTACATTTAACACCTTATTGGTCCGACGTGGCGAACTCGACCCACGGTGTGTTTCAGAGGTTTATGTTTTTGAAAGATAAAACTCCAAAAAAAAAAAAGTAAACATAATACATATATTTGGAAAGCTGAGATACTCGTGATTCGAACGATGTAAACCTTTTTAAGATACAATCACAACAGCAGGTACAATCTATATCTTTGTCAGACCACCAACATATAAACAAACAATAACAAAATTTAGGCAACTCACCTTTGAAGCCTCAAAGTAGCCCACTGAGCCATAACTTCCCGACAAAAAGCGGTGTTGTTTCATTGTCAAATGTCCAAACGATCAAATCAAGTAAAATGTTTAGTCCAAATCACATTATTACATCAATAAATATCCACAGACTCTTGTTGCATCATTTCAAAGCACCTGGCATCTGTGCCTAATCTTTCACATATAATCGGTACTAACTTCAGTTCAGATGTAAACATTTCCTATATCCGGTATCAAAATGGAAGCACGCACTCTGACCTTTCGATTGACACCTCATTTGACCCAATAGGAGCTTCCATGTCCTGTCCAAAGCCTTCAATACCCAACCACAGTCTGTGTCGAATGTAAGGGCATACCCACTTTCCTTTGTTTACTGATCAAACCAATTACATCGAAGAGTGGAAATGACTGACGCATCGTGATAGCCAATGAAATTCTGAAAACAGTGATATGCAGCTTTAGTCGGAAGATTACAGGATGCTTCTGAAATGTGTATGCATAAAATTGCCTTGCCATTACCCAGTGTTTTGTGCGTCTGCGCGTAAAAATATTGGAGAGCTGTTTTGGAACTGTTTACACATTTGTCGATTTAAATATGGTGAAACGGACGCTGAAAAACAGGATTTTCACCCCAGGATGTGATATAAGAAGGCATTCATTGTCAAAATTCTGAGTTTGGAGATGAAATTTCTGAAAACAATACGGATGATTTGGAGGCAGAGGAAATATGGAGAGATGAGACATGGCTCTGGACAAGTAAGTGTTTTCTTGTGTTTTATAACATATATTACTGTATATTCGCATAAATAAGCTTTAGTTTGAATAATGAACACATTTTGTAATTACCCTTTGTCGTGTGTTTCCTCAGTGAGTGTTTGAACAGTTTGTGCGTGTTTTTGTATTTGTATGTGCGTGTGTGAGGTTTTAGTTCATTGTTTGTTTCAGATCTATTGACATGCTATATAGATGTTTTGTATATTTACTGTAAAAATATATATATATATATATATATATATATATATATATATATATATATATATAAATGGACCTGAATATATATATATATATATCAAATCAAGTAAAATGTTTAGTTTAGTTATATAAATGGATCTTGAAATATATATATATATATATATATAAGTTGAAAATAAGAATATATGTTGTGTTTGAGAGTCTCTTTGTTACAATGCGGGGAGGTGGGGGAGGGGTAGGCCCATCTATTTGTTACAATGCTGAATTGATGGGGGGAGGTGTAGGCCCATCTCTTTGTTCCATAGTACATTGGCAAAGTATACAGTATTTACAGTAAATATACATACAATAATGCATATTTACACACTTTCAAAAAGAAAAAACATATATATATATATATATATATATATATATATATATATATATATATAGATATATATATATAGATATATATATATATATATATATATATATATATATATATATATATATATATATATAGATATAGATATATATATATATATATAATACAGAAAAGATGGAAAAGTTGTGTCTAGCTTTGTAAATTACATTTATTTATTCTCCCCACTCAGCAAGCTGCCACATAAAGTGGAGCAGCAGGACAGCACCTCATCAAGAGAGGAGGGCTTTCAGAGAGACCCTTGCTGAGGAGCATGGCAGAGTTGGGGTCTCACTCCACAGCCAGACCCAGTATCTCCTGCTCCACCGAAGAGCAGATCACAGGCCGTTGCACATCACCAAATCTTGCACCGCTGGTGCGTCTGAAGTGCAGGCAGTGTCATGCAAAGACACCAGTGAAGTACTCTTCCTGTGTTCTGCCTTTGTGCTTTGTACCCAAATGTGACTGCTACAATGACTGGCATGTTGCTAGAAACATGTACAATTTTATAATGGTTTGTAAATACTTTGTGTAAAAATTCATGTAAATAGTTTGTTGTGTATTTTTTATATAAACAAATTGTCCACCATAGCACTAGTTTTGACTCTTTTATATGCACAACATTTAGTTTCAAGAAGGGAAAAGGCACTCTAATGTGTTTATGCATCAGTTACTCTGTGTCAGCAAAACTAATAGTGGATCTGTATATGGAATATGATAGCTCTAAGTGTCATCTTTCATTAGAGCCCAAAATTATGACTGTACGTTGAAGCGTTCAAAAGTAGGAGCCTTTTTGTCCTAGGTTACCAAAGGGTCCTTTTGGAGTATCCAAAGGCACTTTTGTAAAACGCCTGGGTGTACCCTTAGAAAAACATGTGTAAAATATTCATTTTTTATGGTATTGTTCTAAAATTTGAACTTGGACTAGGTAAGGCTTCATGCTGTGATCCCATTGTGTTCTCAAGCTAATAGCTACAAGTTATAGTCATCTGCAGGCATCTGTATGCAAAAAAATTTTCAGGTGGAAAAAAAACTTCTATTTCATTGTGTTCAAACTTCTATTACTCAGAATCAGTAGCACTTACAGTAATTCTGACTGCTGGGGAAAAAACTTCAGAGTGTCCCCTTTCAAATGTGACCAAAACCATGCATGTACTCCAAACGGTTCAAGAACAGCTTTAAATTTACTTTGGGTATGCCTTGATTAGGCGTTTTAGGCTAATTTTACAGGATTGGGAAGAGGTTAACAACAGCTGTATGGAAGAATTTAATTTCATATCCCGAAGCCATATCGACAATGCCCACGCCTTTTGCAATGTGTGTCGCACTGATTTTAATATCGGACACGGTGGGAAACATTACGTTACTCAGCACATTAAATCACAACTGCACAATTTCTATAGTATTTAGCCTGCCTCTGCCATCCAGCACCCCACTTCCCCTCACCCTGATTTGTGTACCCAAATGTTGAAAGATAACAGGCTGTGTGTGTGACATGACACGAGATTAAACAACTCAGGCAACGCGACGTCGGAAAGTACCTCCTACTTTGTATCGAGGAAATGTATCAGATTTCTGAACCCTTTGTCCTCAACTATGGAGAACGGCTGGTCATCCAGCGCATAATTTTCCTCGTAATTGCTTTGGTCTTTTCGCTGCTCATTCCAAGGAATGATAGGAGAGGCTGCTGACTTGTGGATGGCTCTGAGCTCTGGCTAGCTTTAGCCGCTTTCCCTTGTTAGCTTCTTTTTTAAAGTGGGCATATTCAGCTGGGTGATGGTGTTTTAAATGTCTAATTAGGTTTGTTGATCCGAAAGTTATTGTGGTGGTTCCCCCACGGTTTACTTTGGCCTTACAATTATTACACATTTCGAACTTTATGTATTCTTCACCGTGATCTTCCACGCCAATGACATGTTTACGTGCGGCTGTGACGTTATTGCCTGCGCCGCTGGCAACAAAACATCGGAAAGATGTGAGGCTGACCAGCCGGTCACCGGTACGGCCGAGCATGTGGAAAAACGGCTAATTCCGGTCCCTGGCCGGTCGATTGGTGCATCTCTAATCTTTTTGCACTACTGTGTACTGGTCGGCGCTGCACTGTCTCTCACTGTGCCTATTGTCCTGTTCATTGTCAGAAATTTCTTGTACTGTCCCGTACTTTTTGCACATATTTGCATGTGCACTTTATATAGGTATTTAGTTGTGTAGTCTCATGTGGTCCTGTGTTTGTCCTATGTTTTTTTTATGTAGCACCATGGTCCTGGAGGAACGTTGTCTCATTTCGCTCTGTACTGTACTAACTGTATATGGTTGAAACGACAATAAAAACCACTTGACTTGACATCTGTACGATTGTCCAAGTAGGGACATTTCCAAGAGCATGACATGCCATTATTTTAATCAGGCTACAAAAGGAATCAAATCTAAAAAAAATTCTTAAGTGCCTATTCACTCTTGTTATATGATGCTTCACATATGCCATATATGCCTGAAGTGGAAAGCCATTAACACATCTGCCCAAAGTAAGATATGCCCATCATTATTCTTTTGTCTGTATTCTGCCCATTAACACTCTTTTATACATCTATATTTGGAGTAACAGTATCATCATAAATTTCAACAACAGTGTGTAATCTGTGCATATAATGGCCGTGTATAGCGTTGTTAGCACATTAGGGCCATTAATGTAATGTATAAACATGGACAATGTTAATGTTATCTACTGCAAATATATTACTTTAAATCATCATTGAGAAGTTAAAAAAAGCTTCTTTTACCTGACTTGAATGAAATCTTCTCATAGAATGAAGCATTGCTATCACATTTTAATGTCACTTTAGTTAAGTTTTACATGTAGACTTGAGGGTCCTCATAATTAAATGTACCTGTAAACACCTCCCCCAGCTGTGTGGCCAGTGTCTGAATGTTCACATACAGTATGTTGTTGCTCAGTTGTTTCAAACTTCTTTTTGGCTCTCAGCGAAAAACTAGGAAGAAATAACTAAATGAAAACAACACCAACATGAACTGCTGCCTTGTCATTATTTTCTTCTGTGTTTTCCCCTGTTGTGTGCAAATCAGTGCAATTATTGTTGCAAGCTCGTCTTTCATGTTTTTTGTTGGATTCTTATCATGAATAAACTGCTATGTGCGTGAGTTTGTGAAAGAATTTCGGGATCGTCGTTTCATTCGGGCACAAATGGTCATGTTTGATACAGCTGGTCTGCAAACAGCCGTGTTTGTGCACTTGACTTTAGTGTATGCACTTAACTTGCGTCTTTGGCACGCACCACTGTTCTGCCATGATTTAAACTGAACTCAAAATCCATTCTGATTCTTTTGAGAATCGATTCAGAATCGTTTGAGTATGAATCGTGATGCATAGCTGAAACCATTTTTTCCAACAGCTTAGAAAGTAGTGCCGGTATCAGATTATGTTTGCTGATATGATCCGATATGAATTTTTTTTTCAGTACATATAATGCAGAAAACAATACTTGAATATTTATTTTTTTAATTTAAATGGTCAGCCATTGACTGATACTGAACATAGAGTACTGATGTTTATTTAGCTATTTATAGTATTTTTATTTATTCTTTATTTAAATTGTCAACAACTGGCTGATACTGAACATACAGTACTGTCGAGAAGCTGTTTATTGTATTGGTGGTTTATTGTATTGGTGGTTTATTGTATTGATGGTACATGTACGTACGTATATATATATATTACACTTTTAAACATGGGGAAAATCAAATTATAGATGAGTGAAAAAGGCAATGATCCCTAGCATATTATTTATACAAAGTTAGATTTTTGACTGTCCAACTATTCTTTATTTTCTCAGTGTTCATTTCTAGAATTTGTTGACTATGTGTAATAATAATAATAATGTCAAATATTCTTTTGATTAAATTTCTTTTTAAAAAAAAAGCAGTCTTCTGACTACCTTTGCATAGTCATATCGGTGCAAAATCAGTGCACAATCCTAATAGAAAGGGTCTGTTTTCATTCCAGCACAAAAATGAACTATCATCGGCCACCATATCGGTAATCTGTGAAATTCCCCCCTCTATAATCGATATTGAATCGGTTTCAAATATCCCATATCGGTCTGGGTCTACTAGAAAGCGAGAGACCGTTCTCCTCCCACACCTCCTCTTTGGCAGTAGTTCTCTATATACTGTAAATTAGGGCTGGCCGATTTAAAAAAAAAATATATATAAATTTTAATCGACAAATCAAGATTTTGCATAAATACATTGCAAACGTTATTGTTAGATACATTTTAAATCCACCAAAGTTTGAATAAGGAAGATAAAAAGAATTCATAGCGCTTGTCTTAATTCCACTCCTGATCTGATCAGCTGCACGTGTGTGGCATGCTCCAATTGAACTTGACTGGTTAACAACATGAAGAATGATATAAAAAAGACAGTGGCAATATTTCCAGTTGTATACAGTGTGATTGTAGCTCAACTTCGTCCTCGATGATTCAGATAGATCACTAATTATTGCTTTGTTCTGTACATGTTTTAAGTGTAGTGTATCTATTGGCTTGTCATATTTTGTCAATATTTTGACAACTTTGCGAGTTGAGTTGTAATGATAAATTATTTAGATTTGCTTCACTGCTCCGCATGAACCGCTAGAGGGCGTTTCTCTAGGGGTTTATGAATATACAACAAATTGTTTTATATGTATATAATGAGTATTTTCTAGATAAACTTAATAATAATATATTATAGATATTGCTTTCTAGGTAACTTTCTAGACCAGGGGTCACCAACCCGTCGATCGCGATCGACATGTCGATCTTTGAGATTTTCCTGTAGATCGTGAAAATAATATTAAAACCGCTTCAGCCCCCCTAAACTTCTGCCTAGCCCCCCTAAAAATGTGTGATTAAGTGTAGGCTACACAATTCGTGTTCGCTTCAGTGTTGTTATAATCAGATTCAGCGCGTTCTTCATCTTCAATCCAGCAGAGCTGAGCGCACGTCAACAGAGGACAGTGTGTGTGTGTGTGTGTGTGTGTGTGTGTGTGTGTGTGTGTGTGTGTGTGTGTGTGTGTGTGTGTGTTCATCTGAGCCTCATTGGTCTGCCACTGCTCGTCAATGTCAGAATATTTGAGATGACCAATCAAATTAAAGTAGGCGGGCTTTATGTGCGCAGACGCTGCAGAGCGCAGGAGTTTTAGCCAAGTTACAGACAGCTAACATGGCTGAGGCTCCGTGAAAGAAGCCGCAAACCTATTATTTTCATCCAGAATGGGAAGAACAGTTCATTTTTACGTTAGTTAAAGACAAGTGTATATGTATGTTATGCCGGCAAACACAAGCACTGGCTAAAAGAGGAAATCTGGTGCGGCACCATAATGATAACCATCCAACCTTTAGGGACAGATACCACAGACAGTATTCAATCACAGGCATCGCACTGACTTGAGTGAACATTACTGCAAACGTTTTGCCTGTTGGTATTGTGAAAGTGATGCTGCATAAAATGGACTAGACCTGCATTTAGTTTAATTTACTGGGGAAGTTATTGCCATTAATCTGCTTTCTTAAATGATACAAAGTAAATAAACATACATGAAGCAATATCATAAGCTTCACAATTAACTGTTATTAATGGCACTACATTAATAACAGTTAATAACAGTTGGGATTTTTTTTTCCCCACTATGAACAAAATAACCTTACCTACATAATTCATAAATGCTGTTCATTATTAGATCTTATACTACAGGGCTGTTGAATGCTTGATTCTGATTGGTTGAGAACGTTCTAAGGTGTGCAATTATTTTCAGGGAAACGCACGGCTAAAGTACTTCCAGGCAGGTCTTGACCGCATTACAGTTCCATATCACTTCGCGTAGTCAACTGTAATAACGGAAAATAGGATACAATTCATAACAAGAAGTGACAGCGACAAATCCACTTCAACTTCAAGAGGAAAAAAAATGACAGACTATTTTGATTTTCCGGAAGTAAATTTTAATATTTATGGTGAACATAAACATTTTAACAACTGGGCGACCGCAGTATTGGATAGCTCAGGTGAAAAAACAAATAAACGGAAGAGGACATCAAAGGCAGCCGGCAACAACAAAAGACATAAAACAATCAGCGAAGAACAGCTAGACCGACTTGAGGGCAAAAAACATGAAGAAAACACCAAAAAAACAACAGCTTGGGCTGTCAATGTGTTTAACGACTGGCTTAAGCCAAAAAATACTGTGGACAAACTAGAGAGAGACGGGGCAGACTCTTTAAATACCCAGCTGCGGGTTTTCTATGCCACTGTCCGAAACGCATCTGGCGCAGAGTATTCAGTGTCAAGTTTTCACTTCACCATCAATGGAAACGTGCAGTTTAATTTTAATAAATAAATTCGTTCGAATTAACGAATTAATTATTCCTTACTGAATTAATAAATAAATTAAATAATATGACGCACATGATTTTCTGTCTCATTATTGCAACCTCTGTCTCTCTAATAACTACACTAATAACTGCATTAGTCTGCTGTCAGTGGCTCAAACCTCCGTTACTAACTCTAAAATGACGTTTTGGAATTGGCAACGGAGGCATGGGATTAGATGCGTAAGAAATTAGTCCTACATACAAGAGCGTTTTAATGACAAAAACTTGACAAACGTCTAGAATCACATCATCTGAACAATGTTTCGAGGTGTGGTAACTGTAGTATAAGCGGAATAATTGACTCCGGGCCGTTGAATTATTAGAAAAATAATGCACACCCGAGGTGTAAGTGGAGTGGCCGTTACACCTTGGGTGTGCATTATTTTTCTAATAATTCAACGGCCCGTCGTCAATTATTCCTTACATGATACATAATGCATTAATTAATTTTAAAGTTCCCTCTTATCACCTAATTTTTCAAAGGCCCTACCTACATAATTCTATAAAGTAAATAGAAAATAGGCCACATTCCTTTCCTATTTGTATTCATATGAATTTAATGCAACTTAAAATTTATGTTGTGACGTAAAGTTCTTAAAGCAATAGCTACGACCTGTTTAATACACCAGTTACAGTCTGCCTAAATAAAAGGCCTCAAGTTGGAAGTATTTTGGCTTGCTTTCTCTTGCTTCATTAGGTAGATCTTGCCTTTAATCAGGGCTGAGGTCAGGGATCTTGAGCTCAAAAAGGTTGGTCACCACTGTTCTAGACAGACTTGGTTGAGATAAAATGAATATCTACACTGGCTAAGAATTATTTAGCAGTTTTCTTATTTTATTCTATTATTTCTGAGCATGTGGATGTATTAGATTGTAATTTATTTTACATTAGCACCTCCTCCTGTGGTGCATTTAGTGTGTTTTGTAAATTTTTCTTGCACACCTTTGTTGCCTTTAATGAATTCAACTTTGATTTCTCTAACCAGGTTGCCTTGCATTCTAATAAAGAACATACAATTTGAATTATGTGTGAGTACATTTAAAAGTTTTAAAGAAAATTATTGATAATCGTGAATCGTCCATGAGATTGAGGGAAATGTTATATCTTTGCCATATCACCCAGCCCGTCGAATAATTGGTCAGATTGGTGTGTGGGTTAGATTCAAGGACACATGATATTGAGCATCACATTATTACTACCCAGTATACTGTGAATAAGTTCAACAAGGTATTCAGCAGCATGCTAAAATACATTATTGGGTGATGGAGACCAGAAAAAAAATAATTGGTATAGGATTATTTATCGGTGTGTTTGTGGTAGCTCTAAACTGTGTGTTTTTTGACTCCTTGTTTGGTTGTATTTTCTAGCTGCAGTACTGTGTTGTGTACAGATCGCAGAGATGAGTTACAGGACTGGAGTGCATCTTGCAGTCTAATGAATCATGCTACACTGTCTGAGGAGCAAGTTTTGCTTGGTTGATCTACAACAGAAGTCCAACAAACTGTCAATCAAATAACTAGGGCAAACAAAGGATTACAGTGTAATACAAGCAGGTTAAACAAGGATGTTGGAATTGGAAGCTTATTTAGAATCCCCCTACCACTTAAATCAAAACTGTATTTTAGTGTTCTGTTCTATCTTTTTTTTTTCATCCCCTTTTCTCCCAATTTGGAATGCCTAATTCCCACTACTCGGTCCTTGTGGTGGCGCAATTACTCACCTCATCCTGGTGGCGGAGGACAAGTCTCAGTTGCCTTCACTTCTGAGACCTTCAATCCACGCATCTTACTCTGCATGTGGAGGCTCATGCTACTCTCCCTGATCCACGCACATCTTACCACATGCCCCATTGAGAGCGAGAACCACTAATCACAACCACAAGGAGGTTATCCCATCTGACGCTATCCTCCCAATATTTTTGCTTAGGAGACCTGGCTGGACTCACTCAGCACACCCTGGATTCAAACTTGTGACTCCAGGGGTGGTAGTAAGTGTCAATACACACTGAGGTACACGGGCCCCCCTGTTCTCTTCTACCTTGATATATTTTTGTGTGCCCCACATCATATTCTCTCTCAGCTGTTGTCCTGTCTGTTCAGTTTCATCTCCTGATGTGTCTGGACTGAAACGGTCTCTGATCCTGTTGTTGTCGAGCAGATGTCTGTACTACCAGCAGATGAGATTAGAATGCAGGCAGCACGGAAATGTATTTCCTGGAAAGGTCTTCCCTGATGGAGGTTCCTCTGTCTGCTTGTCCTAACCTTTGGGAATTAGTTCTCACCATGGAGTATGGATCAGCTCTTCCAATCTTACATTACACCCCATATATCTTCTCTTCTCTATCCCAGACAAAACCCAAAGACAAGACCAAACCGAAAGAGGGTCTCTCAACAGTCTCCTCAAATTTCTCCAAATATTTAGGGTTTGATTTGAGTCACACAGGCATTGTGTTTTTTGTGATTTGATTATTAATGCCAACCAGGGTTGCAAATTGTAAGATATTTTCATTAACGTTAATGAATGATAATCAATTAATCATTAACAAAAACAATAATTAACTGCAAGCTTGAAAGAAAAACAATTCTTCAATCAAAGCTTTATTTATTAGGGATGTCATAAAATATTGATTATTGATCTGCATGTTATATTATCTATATATTTTTGAGGCATTGACGTATTAAAATTAGCCAACATTTATGTAAGAAGCCTTATTTGCGTGCTTTCAATTCACTCAGTTGGGTTTCTGTTTAATAGTGTGGCGAATTGGCGTTGGGAGACCACAAGAGTGTGATATAACTTTTACTGAAGCCGGGTTGCAGATAGGACCAAAAGCACCAGTATCACACATGGAAGACGAGCTGATGCGGCACAGCAGAAGGCAGTCCAAAGTTACAAAGATTTTTGTACTTCAAGAATGAACAAAGTGACTTTAATGAGTTTGCAGGTTAGTGTATGAAACTGGTGTAACTTTGCAAACTGAACGATTAGAAATGACGAAATTTTTTATGCAATTTCCCTGTATGTAGCATTGAGAAGGTAATTGAAAGCTGTCAAACCACAAAACAACATATTTGTAACTAGGGCTGACCCCGACCAAAGATTTTACTGTTCGACTAGTAGGCGTTAAGCCATTTGTCGGCTAGTCGCATGTTTATGATATTAATTTAATTACTTGAATATATATTAGAAAATGGTTTGAGTTCCAGGGCTGAGAATGAATGTTATAAGTAACATTGCTAGCACTGTTCTACATTACAGAGAAATACCAAACAGTAATAATAAGCCTTTAAAATCAAAATTTTAGAAGCGCATGCACGAAGTGAGCCGCAGTGACACCGGCATAAGCGGTAATGATTCTGAATGTGTTGGAAAACCAGCAAGGATAATGTCTGAACATTTTGATAATATATATATAGAGAAATGCGTGATAGGGTTTTGCAGATGATGGTCTCTGGGATCAACGATGGTGTATATATATATATATATATACACACACACACACACACACCTTTAAACATGGGGAAAATCAAATTATAGATGAGTGAAAAAGGCAACGATCCCAAGCATATTATTTATACAAAGTTAGATTTTTGACTGTCCAACCATTCTAAAGCAACTTGACCTCAACATCGGGGAGAAATTCCATACTGTAGAAGAAAACGTGAAAACATTAAACGGCCACTGAAGTTTGTGGATGTAGCCTACTGTTATAAAAAAAAATTACATTTTAATAAATTCCCCTAAGAAATGTGTATGAATTTGTGAATTGTTTAATTACATTTTTATGTATTACTGTTAATGGTAACTCTTATAGAAGAAACAGATTCAAGTTCATTAAAGCTTGCTGTTGTTGGTCGTGGAATTTTTCAGATATTTTTTTATTTGAAATGAAGTCAAATAATAACATGCTGTATGAATATATTTAATAACATGCCTCTACACTGGTGACAGTGAGATGTCAGGTGAATGTATCTGCATGCTTTCCTGGCGAGAAAGGATGTGATTTACAGTGTGGATGTTACACAAGACCGTGGATCAAAACTGCTTGTTGTTAAGTTTTACTTTAATTCATTATCCATATTTATGCAGTAAATGTAACACAATTTTGTGAGTGTTTAAAGTAAAGAAGGAAGACCTGTTTATCAGACCTTATATCTACAAAAGTTAGCTTTGTTCAGAAAGTATCAACCTATTTGAATGAATTTTGTTTGAGTGATATAAACTTATCCTATAAAACACTATGGATGTGACACAGTACAACATCATAAATGTGGCTCTTATAATGCAAAAAAAAATAAGTGCTGTTGTGTCATACTAAGTGTATATTTCTTGGAAATTCTTGTCTTTCTGTAAAATGATTATTGTTAATATGAAGTAAAAATAAATAGTCCTTCGACTCAACTTTTGCAACCTTGAAATATGGCTGTTTTTAAACTTTTGTTTTAGAAATGGTGCACTCCTCATTAGAGATGTATAAACAATGCATTTTCCTAAAGTCCTTACTATATTAAAGTAAAATATAGTCCTAAATAAAAATGTTTTGTTCTTTTGCTTAACTTAATTTTTTTCATAGTTTGGTTGACATATCCATGTAATTGCCCTATTGCATTGTTGCAAATTGGCAAGCAAAGGTTTATTGTAAACTCAGAAGGCATACTCTTTAGTTATTCTAATAACTATTGCAAGAGACCTTTAGGCTGCTCCCCTTAGGGGTCACCACCGGGACAATCCGCATATTTGACGGATCGTTTATGCCAGTTGCCCTTCCTGACTTAACCCCCAGTTAACTCACTCACAACTGCAGGGCAGTTTTAGAGTCTCCAATTCACTTAACCTGCATGTTTTTGGACTTGTGGGGGAAACCAGAGCACCCAGAGGAAGCATGCAAACTCCACACAGACTTCTCATTCTTGTTTGAATTGAGACCCTTTTTATATTTAGAATATGTCTCTGTAATTAAAGCGCTCAATGATCATAGTAATCTCGAATGGTCACCATTAGAGCAAATAAATGCAATCAGACAATTATGTATCTAAAAGTTTTAAATGAATAGCTATCACAAAAATGTTCCATTCTCATATTTTACATAATTTTTATAAGAATATTTCAGCACTGTAGGGCTATATAATGCAAGAGAATGGGTGCCAAAAGTTTTTTTTTTTTTTTTGATGCTTCAAAAAGCACACAAATACAGCATCAAAATCATCATAATACTCCAGTAGTTAAATCCATTACTTCAGAAGTGATATGATAGGTGTGGGTGAGAAACAGATCAATATTTAAGTCCATTATTGCTAGAAATTCTTATCCCTTCCCAGCAGAGGGCATATGCATGAAGAATGTGAATCACCAAAAAAAAAAAAAAGAATGTGAAAGTTAAAGTGGATATTGACAGGGCAGGGAGGAGAATTTATAGTAAAAAACTGTGTGATTTGTATGTGATATTTAGAGCTTCAAAATTTTGGCACTCCTTCACTTGCGAGTTATGGACAAAGAGCTGAGAATTTATTATAAAAATCTTTGTGTTCTGCTGAACAACACAAACGGGATGTCGTAAGGGTGAGTAAAGATGAGATAATTTTCATTTTAGGGTGAACTATTCCTTTTAAGCATGAGTTTCTTACTGCTTAATTCTTGTTATTGATCAGGATGGGCTGATTAAACAGACCTTTAAACACAAAAGTTTAAACAGACCTTTAACTAGAACTAAAAAAAAGAATTACTGTCATGTGATAGACATATAAAAATGTATAGTAATGTTTTATTCTGAATTGATAAATATGCTATTTCTGATGTAGCAGTATGTAGATTAATTATCTAATTCTGAATTCTTCATAAGTAGACATTTGTCACTAAAGTAATTACTATGTCTATTTTGATTGATCCTGCATTTTGTTTGGACCAAGCAACTGCACCAAGTGTAAAAGCAGCCTAAAATGTCAATTTCTTATTTCCAAATATTTTTTTTCTCAAAGTGGTAAAAGTGAATGGAATAATTGGGGAACCAGAACCATTAGCCTAAGAGGAATCCAAATTAGAACCGGGATAAATTGCTGTTAAATTATAATTCCCATGGGTAATAAACCCATCCTTCCCATTGGGTTTGACAGATGCATGTTGTGTGTTCCCTAGTGTTCATATTCGACTCTGGTTATATCAGTTACACCTCTTCGTAATCCCTCAAATCTCTCTCTCGCTCTCTCTCTCTCTCTCTCTCTCTCTCTCACACACACACACACTCCGTATTGCTGTTCAGCTGCCACAACACGTTATGCTGTGTCAGAGGGCAGGAGCGTGTCAAATCGTAACCCTGCTGAGAGTGTGTTTTTCTTTGTGTGTAAGCACACACCGTATTGCCGTGGGACATATGTGGGTGTATGATATTGCATGTTAGCATACCCAAATATTTGCACACTCTTGCACTTTAGTCAAGTGCAGTAATTCTGTTGTTGAGAGTGAATTTATAGCAATGTTCTTAAGAGTCTTAGTAGCTAAAACATTTAGCTCTTTACGAAGTCTGTGTGTTAGCAGCCAGTCCTGCTGTGAGCAGATTGTATCTGTGTGTGTTTGTCATTGACCTGTCATTGGGACTTATTGTCTCCCTGTAGCAGGGGCTTGTGATGCATAACGTGATGCCAGCGTAACACAGCTCACAGGAAACTTGACTTAAGCTGTTTTTGTTGGTATTAAATACTTTTTCTGTCCACTCATTTGCTGTTTGATCCTGCGGTTCGTAAACATGACTTTAATATATTAACATGAATAGTTTCAAAGTATTTGAATTTTTATTTATTTTTTTTTATTCGTAAGAAATAGGGCTGTGCAATTAACCAAAATACATTTTATTTTTATTTAAGCATTTGTGATTTCTTAACCTCAGAAAGCTGTGATTTTCCTCTCACCCCACTCAGTGTGCAAAAGATGTTTACTGATAAGATTGCAGTGTGCTTAAAAGATCTAGCATGTGAACAGAGCGGGCTAATGATTCATGAGGAAAGTACCGAAACGGGGAAGATGATTTCAGGGCAGAATAAATGCTTTGTGCCAGTATTGTAGTCAAGACCACCTAGACAGAGTCATGACCAAGACCAGAGTGTATTGGGACCGAGTCAAGACTAAGGCAGGGCGAGACTGGGTCAAGACCAGACCAGTGCGAGAACTACACTACATGACACACTTAAGATAAAATGTGGAACATGCAAACAAAGGAACCTTTCAAATTGATCTGAAAGATCCACGTTCCTATAAAAACACCCACAAAAAGCATTCACCTCTTATTTCCACACACACACACACACATCACACACACACACACACACATATATATATATATATATATATATATATATATGTGTGTGTGTGTGTTATTTTAAACCAACAAGTGTGTTTTTGCTAACCACATAGAAAATAGAACAAAGAATACCAAATATCCAACATATAAAATGCTAGAAAAGTTGTAAATGAGTTTAAAAAATAATGGCATAATATGCCAAACCTGAACAACTGCAGTGGCAAAACACTCTCAAAATGCTCAACATTTCTGTTTAGCTCTATTTTAGGATCTCCACGTGTGTGTGCTCCAAACACCATTAAAATAATAAAATAATATTGACACTTACTTAAAAATGACATTGAGATTGCAAACGTTAGGTAGCTAGCTTTGCTAGCATTACTTCCACTTGGCTTACTTTTTTTTTATGTTTTCTTTCTAAATGCTGGTAAAACTGATGTGGTCCCAGCTGTCTCGGTGAGAGTCTCATTGAAAAAGTGTTTTCTTTTGGACGCAACTGTAAATTCTTTGTGGTTCAGGTAACCGAATTTAACTATCGCTGATTTTGCCGACATCTTCGTGGCAGATAGCCGCTGCTTCCCCTATCTCCATTCACTTTTGGGGTGTGGGGAGGGGTGATGGGTAATTTCAAATAAAAATGAGTGAAGTTATTGGTTGCATTTGAAGCGTGATGTTTTACATCCAATAACAGTAATGATATTAACAAATAAATTAAACAGTGCACAGACAATTTAGTGATATTCCCGCAGTTGTGGTCTTGACCGTTCTTGAAATAAATTCCTGAAGCTGCGTACACACTGCCAGCGACTTTATCGCTGCAGGTCGCCAGTGGCTGGCGGTGAAGTCGCTAGTGGGTGTTCCCACTACTGGTTGCCTAGTAACGTTTATAAATGACATTCACGGATGCCATTCCATTGCTGTTGACAGCGAATCTCTTTTCTTGCCACTAAAAACAAACATTTTGGAGGGAAAAGACTAAATATAAATGGAATCAGTACATAAAATGCTTTATATCAAAGATGAATGAGAAACAAGTCATGCTGTTTGCCAGAGTGGCTGTTTATCTGCGTGCGAAAATGCAAATGTCGGTCTGTCTGGGTCCATAAAATCCTCATGATCTCAGATACACCTTTCCACGCAGTATTTTTCTTTAAAATGTCCTTGTACGTGGGAAGAGACATATCATAGAGCATTGGAAAATTTCTAACAGCAAGAATTAGCCTTTCATCCATCTTTCCGTGGAGAGAGAGAGAGAGAGAGAGAGAGAGAGGATAGCGAAGGAGCGTGAGCTCTCCGTCGTCTCTCCTATTGGCTGTCAGCTTCGTTAGTCAGCTCCAAAGTTGAACTTTTCTCAACTTTGTCGCGTCGCTGGACACGCCCACATCTAGCGCCAACGGTCGCGACAGCTCGTGTCGCCGAAAGTCGCTGTGCTCGCATTGAAAATGAATGGTATTGAGTCGCTGTCGCGCGCAGTGTGTACGCACCTTGAGTCCTCTGTCCGAGACCGAAACAAGACTAAGTGTAAATGCTGTTGATACCGAGTTCTACAACACTACTTGGTGCTGAATTTTTTTTTTACATCTGTGGTTTGGCAATATTTTGAATACAGGAGAGATGTCACAGACCCAGGTAATTTGCAAGACCTGTCAAAATATTATTCCGACAAAACAAAGTAAAGTTGTGCTCACACTGCCAGCTACACGCAGCACAAAACAACCTCATCTCATTAATTTTCAATGAGAGCTGGCGAATTCCGGCAACACGAGCGACAGCGACCAGATGTGGGCTTGTCCAGCGATGAAACAAAGTTGAGAAATGTTTATGTTTATTCAAATGAAGAGCGACTTTTGGGAGCGACAGCCAATACGAGAGAAGATGGTTGAGCTCACATGATCCTTAATATTTTTAGAATATTAATTGTAAAGAAACAGTGCTGTTTAGACTCTCCATACACACCACTAGCGACCTAACCATGTGCTACTGGCGACATGCAGCGACAGTGGTTGGCAGTGTGAAACGTGAGACAGTACCATAAAGTGCTATACGAGTAAGGCATGTCGATAAAGTTCCATGACATGAACAAAAGCACATCCCAAACCAGGTCTGAAAAGGGTGAATAAAAATCTATTATCCAGGCATTTACAAGAGGAGCTCAAAACAGCATAAAGAAATAACTGATGCCATCACGTATCATTTAAGGCCCAAATATACTTCATACCAAATCGAAGCACGAATGGGTGTGATGTCATTTAGAACAAAATTTGGCCAAAATGTTTGGTGGTTCATAAGTTTTAGGAAAATGTCTAACCGTCTTAACACCGTCTTACTGCAATTGGTCCATGTCATCGGTAGGTGTGACCTGGAGCTCCACCTTCCTTGACACGACAGCTCATCTTGTTCAGTCAGTTAAAATCAATCTATATTAAAACATCAGCGCGTAGAGTCATTAGCGAGCTACCAATATCTTTACGATCGTTCATGGAGAGAAATTGTCCAAGACCATGCCACGTGTTTGTTTTTTTTTTCTCTGTTTTGTTTAATTAGTCTACAAAAGGAATCAAATCTACTGAAATCTATCTTCACTCATGTGCCATCTGCAGTGAAAGCCATTCACACATATGCCCAAAATAAGATATGCCTATCATCATTCTTTTGTCTTTATTCTGCACATTAACACTTTTATACACTGATCTTTGCAGCAGAAAATTACAATAACCGAGTGTAATCGGCACATATTATGGCGTTCATTATCATCATGAATTCAAAATGTCTACAAGACAAATAAAAAATGTAATCTCTCTTTCAATTATTTATATATATATATATATATATATATTTATTTAAATCATTAGCGAGTGGTTAAAACAGCTTGCTTTACTGACCTCATGTGAATTTTAAAGAGGCTTAAAGTCTTTAACACATTTTTAATGTCTCATTATTTTAGGTTTTACATGTAGCATCCTCATATTTAAATGTACTCTAAACACCTCCCACAGCAGTGTGGCTGGTGTCTGAATGTTCGGAAACAGTATACCGTTGCTCGGCTGTTTAGAACTACTTTTTTACCTCTGCATAAAGGCCTCAATAAACGTCCGGAGAAGTTCTTATTCGTTCTTCATTCAAAGACACGGTGCCCATGTACGCCGTCATTAAAGACAGCTTCCCAAAAAAGATACAAACTCTCCCAACTGCCATTGCGAAGATATTTTTCACGAGTTAACACTGAAAGGCATTTGTGAATGTTTAACATGTGAATTCTCGCAATATCAAAAAATGGTGATAGTATTTTTTTGTCCATATTGCATAGCCTTAATAGGACTGCACAACACTTGACTGAATGGTGGTTTTGTGCCTCAAGAAAACTATGTCAATGTTTGAGTGGTTTATGATGCAATATCACATAATTGTTCCCTAATGGAGCCATGACCTAGTGGTTGGGCATATTGAGCATTGGCACTCAGAAGGGAGACACTGGTTTGATTCATGTCCATATTGTTATCTGATCCATTCCCTCTCCCTACCCCTACTAATTCAGTTACCGTCTCTATTCAATAGAAAGTGGTAAAATATATTTTTTTCAAATGAATAGAGAGGAGGATAAATAAAGAGTGAGGGTTGAAAGTATCTTCTCTAGACTGATTGACCTATCTTTCATGGATAAAAAGAAGAGCAGATGGATTGGAAATCACCCCTCCTCTCTTTGAAGTTGACCTTGTTTTCGCATCTGATAAAATTGTCGGAATTGAGGCAGATAAATGGTCCTGTTATTTTTGAGTTTGGCTTTATGCTTTTAAGTCAAAGATGTTTCATTAAAATGGGTTTTTAATTTTGTTTGCTCATTTCCTCCTGAAAAGTGGAACATTGTGCCGTCTATTTGTTTTGTGTGTTTGAACTGCCAAATTTCGAGGGAAATCACAGATGAACTTAAGTCATTTTAGAATAAATAATTTTACAAAGAATATTTGCGCTGCTTTTAATTTGTCTTTTTTATTGCCTCTCTCTCCTCAGGGTGGAAATCACTTTGACCAGTATGAGGAAGGCCAGTTGGAGTTGGAACAGGCCTCTTTAGACAAACCCATAGAATCGGTAAGGCCACACCCTTCACTTGGTACTTTTGCACTAGAACAGCTGCTTCCTGTGTGTGAGAGTGGATGATTGGTCCAGTCAGGGATAGCCAAACCTCATTTGTAGTCAGCCTCTTCCCCTAATGTAGCGATCTAAGTTTTTAATAAATAAGCCAGAACTACATTTCTGGAGACTTATGTCCCTCTGCAGCCACCATAGATCTATTCCCTGTTCTCCACTCTGTCAGTGAACACAGCTGGTTTAATCATCTGTGTGACTGCGAAGTGTAGATACAGGTGAAGGAGATTTGTTGGATTGTACCAATCACTGTGATCAGCTTGCAGTTTTCTTCTTTGATCACAGATTTGAGTGGGGTGTGTATGTGTGTGTGTGTGTTGATGTGTTTATGGATGGAAATGCTTGTGAGAGTGTTAATTGATGTTCCAGACTGAAGCATTTTATTGTGACATATTTTTTAAATCGTAGACTGGATGGCACACTGTAGTGAAGGCAAAATGTGGGTGATTCTCATGAAATCTATCAGGAAAATGCCCTGGTCATATTTAATCCCAAATCAATAAAAAAAAATTATATTTTTAATATAACAATTTATTTTTCATAAAGAAAATGAAGCCTACATTTACACCTATTAAGATTTTTTGCATTGTAACATTATTTTCAGGACACTTAAGCTAATTTTACCCCCCACTTCTTATTACCGTAGCACATCCGGAAGTTTTTCTTTTACTATTCCCATTGTTTTAAATGAAAATTCTCATTACTGTAACAGCCAGATTTATTCTATTACAGTAAGAAAAGATGCTGTCAGAGAATAATAATAAAAATAAAAAACGTCAGCAAAATAGAATTGACTACTCCAAGTGCTCCCAAGGTTTTTTTTAAATGCACAATCTTTTTTCATTAACTAGTTCAACACAATCTAACCATTTCAGTTTAGGACTCCAATATGGGAAAACAGGCCATGGAAATAACTATTTAATAATTACCGTAATTTCCGGACTATTGAGCGCACCTGAATATAAGCCGCACCCTCTGAATTTTAAAACAATTATTATTTTGAACATAAATAAGCCGCACATGTCTATAAGCCGCAGGTGCCTACCGGTACATTGAAACAAATTAACTTTACACAGGCTTTAACGAAACGGCTTGTAACAAAAAATAAAAAAATAGCAGTAAACAGTAGCCTACCAAGAAAGTCATTGGTCACTATCTTCCTCCACCTGTGCACTGAAACCACTGAAGTCATCTCCTTCGGTGTCGGAGTTGAATAGCCTCAGAATAGCCTCAGCTTTAGTTGTCTTTTTGCAACTAAAAACGCTGCTGTTTCCAACGTCTTATCATCAACTCATTAAGACCAAGCTCCCGTGCAGCAGCTCTATTTCCTTTTCCAACAGCCAGATGAATCGCCTTCAACTTGAAAGCTGCATCATATGCATTTCTCCGTGTCTTTGCCATGATGAGGGTGACAAAATGACTACCGTAATCAGAATGATGGGAAGTTTGAGCGCGCTCGATTTAATCTAAACAGTAAACAAAAAAGTTGTTTGACCTTAATTGGTCTAATGAAAGCTTCATGCCGCCAAAAAACTGAGCACGTCACAGAATGTTTTTTTTTTTTTTTTAATAAAATTTGAAAGCGGGAAAAATCCATATATTAGCCGCGTCATTGTTTATGCCGCGAGGATCAAAGCGTGGGAAAAAGGTTGCGGCTTATAGTCCGGAAATTACGGTAAATTTTTTCATAAGCAATGTTTTCCCACCAGTCTCGTTCATTTAGGATGTTATATTCATGGTTTACTATTTTATGGAGGTATAACTGCTATTTTATTTAGCTGTTGTTTAACTATCACTTACATTCAACACGAAATACAATATTAACCGCAATCATGTTTCTGCATGTGTAACTTTAATCAAGTCCGAGGGACATCTTTTTCATGACCGTCTTTTAAAAAAGCCTTTATTGATAAGATTGTGTAGATTAATAGGTTTAGAGTGCATTTTAATGTGTATTTTGCTGAGTTCAGCATGTCCCGCACAGCAACAAAGGCCTTAACTTCTCTCCCGCCGGTCACAGCACAGTAAGTTCACTAGGTAGACCACATGCAATTTGCCGTGCTTTGTCCAGCGGGTCTGTGAAAACTGGATTTTTCTCTTCAAGTGCTGTTGCATTGATGAAATTATTGTTTTTCAGGTTGACAAACAACTACATTGGTTTTCCAATCTAAAGTGAAATGCTCTTACATAGCTCACACTTCTTGTCATTGTGTTTGGACCCTCTTCCGTGGACTGCATCTCTTATGCCTTATTTTCTAGGATTTGTTTTAATCGAGTAATCAAATTACGTTCAAAAGCCTTAAAAAGGTCTTAATGGTATTAAAATAGACTTCAATTTCTATTTGCAAAATAAAAGTTCTTATTTGTTTCTTTTGTTTTTGGAGTAAAATAAGACCAGGGCATTTTCTTGACATTTCATTTTCAGGTAGAAACATGCACGTAGAAAATATATATTTTTTTCTCTCCCCAATTTGGAATGCTCAATTCCCAATGCTCTAAGTCCTTGTAGTGGTGTAGTGACTCACCTCAATCCGGTTGTCGGAGGATGAATCTCAGTTGCTTCCGCATCTGAGATCATCAATCCGTGCATCTTATCACGTGGCTTGTTGAACGCGTTACCGTGGAGACTGCTCATGTGGAGGCTTCATGCTACTCTCCGCGACATACATGCACAACTCTCCACGTGCCCCACCAAGAGCAAGAACCACATTATAGCAACCATGAGGAGGTTATCCATTTGACTCTACCCTCACCAGCAAACGGGCCAATTTGGTTGCTTAGGGGACCTGGCTGGAGTCACTCAGTATGCCCTGGATTCGAACTTGTGACTCCAGGGGTGGTAGTCAGCATCTTTACTTGCTAATCTACCCAGGCCCCCCGAAAATATAATTTAACATAGGCCATACTCTCTTACTGCCATACAATTTTTTTTTACATATTATCCATGATTGCTAAATTTTTAGTAATAGCCTTATCCAAGGCTGTCTCAAATTGCAGGCCCACTTGGTTACAGAGAGTGATTGTCCGCATGGTGGCTACATCAGAAGTGCCGCTGTGACTTGGATGAGCTCCATTCAGCTGCTGTATAGGAGGATGCCAAGGGCCCTCATGATAGGCACAGTATATCAGACCACAGTACAGATAGTCCTCTCCCTTAGTTCAGATGCCCTTTTCCTGCCAATGGAGTTGCAATAAGCATGCGAAGCAAAGATACAACTCCGAAACAAAACTGCCCCTTCAGAAGATATGCATCAATACTCCAGGCCAGACTCTGAGACTGATGAAGGTCAACTGAACACACAAGCATCCAGCGGTTTTCCATCAATACATTGACTCCAACTTCAACAAGATTAGACTCCGAAGGAAACCTCTGATACACAGGCACACCACCAATTAAATTACACAACTGCTGTGTGTGTGCTTCAAGCTAGACTGACCTGATTTATATATGAGCCAGTCAGTGTTGAGGCTTTCAAATAAAATTCAATTTGTCAAATTTAAGATAAAAACGCATATTTGAATGCATTTGGATGTGTGCCAAGCATTGATGATGACTTATGGGCTAAAATGGACAAAGTGCAAAGAATAAAACAGAACGCAGGTGTCTCGATGCATTGTAAAGGCTGAATTTTGTTTCAAATTGATGTAGTGCATCGTTACTGCTTGAGGACCTGAATAAACATTGAGACATGGCACCATCTTGCGCATTCTTGGATAGAAAAAGACAAACGCGTTTGGAGTGAACGGCCCATTCGGTGGAGGTTTTTGGCAGTTGTGTCTTAACTCTGCCTTGTTTTTCTCTTATGAGTGTCTTGCTGATTTTGAGCAAGAACCTATATGAATTCCCAGAAGTCATAGCGACACTGTGGTGGCAGATGAATTACATTTATCTTAGCTTGGAAAGACTGGCCTTCAAAAGAACATGAAGTCTGTTCTCTGCTTTCTTAGCATTGAGAAGCACCCACTGTGGTACCACAGGTATTATGAAGCTTGAGTCCTTGGTAGTGCTATGGCACCAGTATAGGCTAATGTGCAACACTAAGTTATAGGGGTGTAACAATATATCAATGTAACAAAAATGCAATGGTTTGCATCGTGAGTTTAAAAAAAAATAAAAAATTATAATTACGATATAAAGTTAGATTTAACCAATTAAGCATCTCTTTTGACCTACAAATGTTTGAACTACAGAGGGGCAAAATCAGGATAGGCCTGTGCAGCATGTGTTGGTATGATTCATAATTTCTCTAAATAACCATAATAAATGACCAATGTCTTATGGATGCATTTTGGAACATAAGCAAGTGTAACACAGTGAGCACCAGGAGCGAGAGACATGCCCTTTCAGTGCGATGGATCAAATGTCTTTAACTGGATAAGCATGCTCTTCAATTACAATTAATTTTTGGAAATCAATATTTTGTTCTAATCAGTGACAATACTATTTTAGGAAACTTTTATATTAATTTATAATTTAATGTATGTAATCAGTGACAGTTTTTAAGCATATGTAACATAATTCTGTGTTTTCAGCTAAGCAGAATTATGAATATTTCTATTCTGGTGTCACCATTGCCCTGCTCTGGGCTGATTTTTAGCCCAGTTCATATCTGATGGATCATATGCATTTTGAATTGATTTTCTCACAAAATGCTAAATGGCAACAAAATTATCACAGCACTTTCCTAAACGGCTATTTGTCACTTTGCACTCCAAAACATTTTTAATTAAAAGTTTAAGAACTGTTCATTAAGGGAAAGGATCGTATTTGGGGCTGAAGTTCCCTATTAAACGCATTGTTTTATAGTGGGCCAAAAAAATCATATTACAATGGAGATTAATTTGTTTATAGAATACTTGAAATGTTATGAAATGCCAAATGAGTTTAAAATTACAAGGAGATTGTGCACATTTTCTGAAGTAGTTATTTTGAATAAGCATTATCTTAATTTGTTACTCAAAGCCTCTTGCTGCCTCAAAATTATTTGCATTAGTTGACAAATTTTGCACTGTAATTATTGTCCCAATATCTACACATTATCACTTTAAATCCCTTAGGGGCCTTTTAGCCCAAATGAGGGGTAAAAGGCTCCCTCACCACTTTTTTTTTTTTTTTTAAACTTAATTTTAATCAAAACAACCATTTTTGTACTATTTCAGTGAATAATTCCAATTTAGTGTCTCAGCCCTGTTGACAGCCCTACTCAGTGTGTCATCCACCACCCCACATAGGGGAGATCTAGAAGGGAGTATGAGTGTTTTGATTGAAAGTGAGTGTGTTTGTGTGTGTGAGCACAACAGTACCCAGTATTTTGTGTCTGTGTGTTTGTTTTTTGTGTTAGTGTTTGTGTAGGACAGTTAATTTCAGAAATGTTCAGTATTGTACACAACTTGGGGTGTTCGACATTTCTCTCCTGCAGCGAATTGGCCCCAATTAGCTAAGCAGCTCTGACCCGGTTTGTATCTGCACGCTCTGCTCTCCTCCTACTGTCTCTTTAGGGGCTCCTTGTAACGCTTCTCTCTCTTTCTTTCACTCTTTCTCTTTCTGTATCTCTCTCTCTCTCTCTCTCTCTGTCTCTCCAACACAGTGATTCGGTGTACAGTACCCTCTGTCATAATGTGCTGGCATGGTGCTTGTGTAACTGGGATTGCATTTTTCGCTAACTAGGCATGTAGATAATATCGCAGGCAGCTTTCCTCTCTGTCTGTCTGTCTGTCTCGTTCCTCTGGTTCACTCTGGATTTCAGAGGCTTGCATGCCTGATGCCTCTCTCCTCTTCTCCAGGTTGTTCTCTCAGCTCCGGTCACATGACAGACCTCATTACTAAACATATGCCTATTATTCTAATTGGTTAAAATCCCTAAAGCAGAGAAGTCTATGTATTTACATTGTTAATTTGTAAAAGACACATTATAATTTGCTGAAGTTCCCTATCCTCAAATGTATCTGGTTAAAAAAAAAATGTAAGGTCTTGCATGTAAGATTTTGGTGACTTCAGAGCTCCAAAAAAGTTGTATGTCCAATTTACAGGCCATCTGTTGAATGAATTCAGTTTATTTCAAAAGAACAATTTTTTTCAATCCATGTGCGTGTGATACTGGAAATGGTGAATGTGAATTCAAGAAGATTTTTTTTTATGCAACTTCCATTTCAAGTTATTCTAGAAGACACATTTTCAATTTGTCTAGCATGTTATTGTAACATGCAAGGCTCGATGATAAGTTTTTGTTTTTCGGCTGCCCCGGACAGGCCAGTAGTTCAGGTTTTGAATTGCCCTGCCAAAATTTCCACTGACCCAACACAAAAAAAATTACATATATTTTAACAATGTAGTTTTGTATGTATATGTGCCAGGAAGAAATATTTTTATTTTTCATTAAACAAAAGCAAGCTTTGCTGGGAAATGATGCTGTACAATGGTAGACATTATTGATGGATTTGTAATTAACCCTTTTTTTTACCTATGCCATTCTCACTACTTTGACAAACTCATCTGTTACCTGGCCTTCGTGAACAGATTAAATATGCAGATTTTGCTACTACGATGTTTAATATTTCACAGATTTCCTAATATTTAAGTTTGTATTGCAAAACAACATGTTTACATGATAGACAAATTTACCACGTAGTGACAACACAAGTGATCGTTCCATCAACTGGCCCGAAATTCTCTCACACTGGCCCCGGTGCCAGCAGGCCATCCTAATTTTTGAGCCCTGACATGTAACATTTTTATTTGATTAGATTTGATCATATCAAATAATTACTACTTATTGTATATTTATACTTTTAACACAGTAGAAGTAGCCATAGAAAAATCTTTACAGGTCTCTAATTATGAAGAGAACATTTTCAAGAATTCTCAGGCTTCATAAGCACCCCCTCAGACCTATTAGATATAGTTGAGAGGACCCACCATCCCAGATTGTGGGCCAGAAGGACACAAGAGAGAGCAGGAGAGTTGGCCTGGCTGTCTCCCTGAACCAAATGATTCATGCTCCTGCACTATTGTCTATGGAGGGGTATGGAGAGCAAAGCTGCCACACTTAGTGTTCATGAAGAGAAAAGGCACTACACACCGCAGGAAACGATGGCTATCCCTGTCAATTCATTCAGTTTATATACATAGTATACAGTGCATAATGAGTCCTCAAAAACACAAACACACAAAAACACATTAGAATTAATTTAGAGAGGGGTGTATTTGCTCTTTGGTTTCACGTTCTGGATATTGTCAGGGGTATTTTTTACCAAACACCAATGGTGTATTTATAGTACTGAACTCCTAGCAGCTGGTTGGGGTAGACGGTGACAGCCATCACTGTGTGTTTGTGTCTTGGGTTTGAGCACTGTGTTTGTCATGCTCTTGTTTCCCTTGCTCCTCCTCTGCCAATCATTGTGTGTGATTTTTAGGCAGCTAGTGGTCTGTGATACTTTAATTGCGATATTCTCTTATTTTCCTTTTATCTACTCATTCCCTCTTATCTTGCTCTCTAAACAAATTTTTTTATGTATGCATGTAAAGTCAGTAGTATTAGTTGCGGTCTCTCTCTCTCTCTCTCTCTCTCTCTCTCTCTCTCTCTCTCTCTCACACACACACATACACACTCCCATTCATCTTACTATGTACCCCAACCCTAATTTCCTTTCCCCTGTCCTCTAAACCAAGGAGATGTGCACTGGGCAGTGACCTAGTCAAATTTTACAGTCACATTTTAGACTCTATTTAACTGGCTACACTCTAGGCTTCACTCTGACCACTATATGCTATGTTTATGTAACTCAATGCAAGTATTTACTGCCTAACAGGACAGATGTTGATCCATGCAATCTTCAAAAATATCAATACACAATATAGCTTTGCCACAGCATGGATACACAGACTCCATACCCCTAAGTGAAGCTGTTGATGATATTCTGTGTGAAAAATTAAACCCAGGAATGTTCTGAGAAGGATAATCATTTTTAGTCAGCCCTGACCTGTAGACGCCGATCTTACACCTGTCTTTTTGGTAATCTGTGATGACAGTTTGTTTGCCATGTAAAATCCTTTTTTTTTTTTTTTTTTTTATTATTGGAAAGTTGTGAGGTTTAACACTGGGACAAGGGCTTCCTGTGCATTCAGAAACATATTTGAACATTTATTGCAGATGTCATTGGATTTGGATAACAAAATATCAAACCAAGTTGCATTTATTTGAAAGACAGCACAAGCCCCCTTTTCAAATATAACATTTAGCAAAAAAGAAATTTGTTAGTTATTAAATGATAAAACAATAGCTGAAGATCGGTGGTTCATAAACTGGGTGCTGACACGACATTTAATATTTTAATACCCATCAATGTTAAAACTACTGGCAGTACAGAGTTCTGACTTAATTATGTTTGTCCACAGCCGGCTGCTTTCAAATGCTCACATACAGATGTCTGTGTGTTCTCTATTGATTGCCCGTGTCTCGTAGTGAATGCAGCTGCACGCGTGAACAGTCATGTGCTTGGTCAAAATGCCCCTCCTGACCCGATATCAATGTAAAGACAGCCGTTAATGTATTATGAGAATGTAAGCAGACAGGACAAAAATCTTATAATTTGAAATATCTAATTTGTGTAAATGCAGCCTTAATAATAATCAAACAACAATATTGACAAGAATGAGAAAAACGCTCACTGTCCCTGGCTGGATAACTTTAGTAGCTGTAAGCCCAATACATTTCAATGACAGACCTGCTTCTCAATCAAACTCTGACTGCATTGAATTAGTATTAATGTATATCTAATAATTAGAGATGCACCGATTGCAATTTTCTTGGCCGATTCAGATTTTTTTACAAGTGTGACCTGCCGATACCGATTTTCTTTTTAAGAACTATTGTTGACCACATATACAAACAAAATCTACCTTTCTTCAATGCAAAATTTTATTTTCATAATAAAATAAATTATTAAACATTACAATTTCCCCCAAACTGCACTAAGTTACAGGATCTTCTCTCACTTAAACAACTGGAAAGAGGTCGAAATAACAATTAACTGCAAATGAGTTGCTTTATATAACAGATGTCATTTTCCACTATTATAAATGGACCTTTTTCTCTTTATTACTCGTCTAACAAAACCATTCCAAAGATCTGAAAACCATACCCGTCAACACTCCCGTTTTTCCCGGGAGTCTCCCGTTTTGTTATTTCTCCCAAAAAAACTATGTATGGCCCAAACCACGTTATGAATAATCACATCAATATATTATTCCAAGGTGGTCCAGTTGCCAGATCTTGAATGAAACGCATCCTACTCACACAATCGACACATCATACAAATTACAAATAATTTATGACCTCAACCTGGCAACCTACAACCCATTTGCGCTGTTGATATCTGCGCAGGCAGTAGACGCGGGATGTTAAATCGAGCATCACTGGTAGATGGGAGGAGAAGACTCAGCCGGTGGGCCGGTGAAAAAAAACTAAATATACATGTACATTTAACAACAGCTGTATGGAAGAATTTAATTTAATATCCCGAAGCCATATCGACAATGCCCACGCCTTTTGCAAAGTGTGTCGCACTGATTTTAATATTAGGACACGGTGGGAAGAATTACGTTACTCACAAAGGCACAATTTGTATTTATTTAGCCTGCCTCTGCCATCCAGCACCCCCCTTCCCCTCTCCCGGATTTGTGTACCCAAATGTTGAAAGATAACAGGCTGTGTGTGTGACATGACACGAGATTAAACAACTCGGGCAACGCGATGTCGGAAAGTACCTCCTACTCTGTATCGAGGAAATTTATCAGAATTCTGAACCCTCTGTCCTCAACTATGGAGAACAGCTGGTCATCCAGCGCCATGAATTCCATCATTTTCCTCGTAATTACTTTGGTCTTTTCGCTGCTCATTGCAAGGGATGATAGGAGATGCTGCTGACTCGTGACTGGCTCTGAGCTCTGGCTAGCTTTAGCCGCTTTCACTTTTTAGCTTCTTTTTTTAAATGGGCATGTTCAGCTGGGTGATGGTGTTATAAATGTCTAATTAGGTTTGTTGTTCCGAAAGTTATTGTGGTGGTTCCCCCACGGTTTATTTTAGCCTTACATTTATTACAAATTGCGAACTTTATGTATTCTTCACTCACAGTGATGATCTTCCACGCCAATGACATGTTTACATGCAGCTGTGACGTTATTGCCTGCACCGCTGGCAACAAAACGGACCGGCTTGGGATCTGTGAGACGTGAGGCTGACCGGCCGGTCACCGATCCGGGCCGAGCATGCGGAAAATAGGTTAATTCCGGTCCCTGGCCGGTCGATCGGTGCATCTCTACTAATAATCGCACAGTTAATTGTATGTCAATAATTTAAGTAGTTTAATTTTGCATTAATTGCTTTTTTTAATGGTTTTATATTATGATTTTTTTAAATGTTTAATTGTTGCTGTTACCGAAGAAAATGTTTTCTCTATTTTATTACTAGCTCTAAATAAATAATTACTTAAAAAGCAATGTTTAATTAAGAAACACTTGAATGCTGTTTTTATTTAACTTGTTAATATTAAAACATTCTGAGAAAAGATGCATCATCAGTGGTTTGCAAATTCCACTTGATTTTATATGTAATGACATTAGGTGTGGCTTACAGTAAGTGTCCAAATACACTTGGGGCCACTGTAGTGAAAATTTTTATTAAAATTAAAACCACACATTGCCCCTCTGCTGTCCTCCCATTTGGTTCTGAACAGTTCCATCTTTTGTTTGTGGCAAGGTAATTAATGCATTAGATTTATCTCCCTTACCCCCACCCACCAACACACTCCCACCCCCAAAATACATTACAGTTCAAAGAGAATGTATTGCTTTGCCTGCTACCCCACCTTAACTTGGTCACCTCTGCCACACCGCTCCGATTCACTCTTGGTGGTAATAACCCTTTCTCGGTGTAAAGCGACTGACCTTTTGCCATCCTGCTGTGGAGTATGATGGTCATGTAAAGGTGAGTTTCGTGGGAACACTGTCACCTCATAAATAGTCTCATCCTTAGCCACCACTGTCTGGCTCATACAGTTTTCTGCTGTTTGCAGACTCACCTGATTTGACATTCAAATTGGGCCATCAGTTCCTAGTGTGGTTATATCACTGTGAGGTGCTTTTTATTTGTAGTGTGTCAGCATGATAATCCCTCAAATCTTTTAAGCACATGCGATTTTTGTGGGATGGTTTTATTTTTTTTTTACATGGAACGAAAGAAATAGAATAGAAAAATGTCTTTAACTTATACTTAGGCAGTTAATAAAGATTTGCAACTACAACAATGTGCAGGACCATTTGTATTCTTACTATTGTATTGGTTATGTAATATTGACATGCCATATGCACCTGTCCACAAAATTTTTACATGGTGACTTTTTTTTTATCATCACTATGCTATGAATTTCCCAGTAATGCATAACATATGACATTTGACACATTTTTGTCAAATATATTTTTAAAACCTCTGCTTACACGTCTGATAAAATTCAGACTATATTTGGTTTTATTATATTGGTAAATGTTAGTCTTAATGAAGCTGTCCTAAACGCTCCTAATATTATCTGTCCTGGCAGACCCCTACACGCATTCATAGCCACACTGGTATAAAGAAATGCACACGCTGCCCTGCACATCGTTCTCTCCCTGTTTTTAATTTAATCCCTCCCTTTCCCTCCCTGCTGTTACTATGCTGTTACCCCACTCCTCCCTCTCTATCACTCTGTTCTTGTGGGAGTGTACTTT
This sequence comes from Xyrauchen texanus, assembly GCF_025860055.1. Lineage (NCBI taxonomy): Eukaryota > Metazoa > Chordata > Actinopteri > Cypriniformes > Catostomidae > Xyrauchen > Xyrauchen texanus. The sequence continues at coordinate 21,982,982 of NC_068287.1, forward strand.
TTTGGTCAAAATAACATGTTGTTTTTTTGAGTATATGTATTTATATTAATTGAGAGTTAGTGGATGTGTAGATGTGTTTTCACTCTGATAATGTAATTGATCAAAGAGACAGTATGACCAGTAGAAAGCTGTAGAGGTTGGCCAGTTTCTTAAGTTTTGTGTTATGTTTGACTGTTCTTTTGACAGCCCAGGGTTTAAAAGCCAGGTTCGTATGGACATGTTTTCATTCCATTTGCACTGCTGTTGGATTCTTCGGCGTTGTTGCTTTTTATCTGTCAGTTTCATTTTAGTACATTCATCTGTTTGTCCGCACAAAACCCACTCGCTTTTCATGTCTGCCTGACATGCCATTGCCCTAATCACAGCACTGGTGATTGCCTCAAGGCCAATTTCTGATTTGAGGAATAAGACAACTCTTCTTTAAATATTTTGGTTCTCTTGTTCAATTAGTCTCCTGTTCAAGAGGGAGGAGTTTAGAATTACTATGTAAAGTGCTCCACTCAGCAGGAAGATGTAATGTGAGGTCAGTTCAACGCATGCCTCGCTAGTCTTCAGAATGATGAAATACAGTGTGGTGTTCACAGAGTATTCTGCAGAGCCACTGCATTGCAGGCCATTTGGGCTGGGCTTTCTGCAGGCACATCTGCACTGCTGATAAACTAAAGACCCTGGGACTTGCAGTCTTTGGATCCTGCCTTCTATATTCACAGTCGTGAATCATGTTGTACCTTACATGTTCTAATAAATCCTATTTTACATCTATTTCTTTAGATGTTGCTATGGTGATGTAGTCATTCTCGTTGGAATATGGGAGTCACATGCTTGAATTAGCCTGATTCTGGTTTTGACTTGTGCTCTGTGGCATCCACTGCCAACTATAAAAAAAGGAAATGATCTGATAGACAGTTATCCCACAGTCTTTTTTCATCCCTGTAATTTGAATGAAGAACACGCACAGGTCCAGAGGGTGTCCCGAAGGGGATATTTTAAGATGACCATTAGTACACCTCCCCTGCACTAGCCATCTGGGGAAACATTTTTCATATTTTATCACCACACGCAGGAGCAGATATATAAATTGGCTGAATATTAAACACTGTTATTCTCTATATTTTATTGTAATATGGTGGTTTTCTTTCTTTTCTATGCCAAGGACCCCAAAATTTCCCAATTGAAAGGAGACTATATATTTTTATTTATAAAGACATATTTACCAATATACTGTGTGAGAGAAATTGTATGTGGCATTATAAAGATAAGCTGTTGTTTGATAAATTATTTGGCTTTTAAATTTTGTACTAAAGCTGGAAAAATATTTTAAATATATTCGGTAACATATTTTTAATTTGGCAGCGTATCTATTTCCTATCCATTATTAGAGGAATGTCATTTTTGTTTCACTGAAATTTATTTGATGTCTATTGAAAGTAGAACGAAACTGAAATAACGTCAAATATGGTAAATATATAAAGAAATGTACCCTTTGTTTTCTCTGAAATTCTCCATGTATCCCCTTCCAGACCACAGTTTGAAAATCCCTGTTCTAAGATGTGTACAACTTTTCCTACCCTTTTGTTTAATTTAATATAGATAAACTGAGCAAGAAGCCTTGCTTTAAAATCTGTGACAGATTTTCTCAGTTGAATCTAATGTAATCTTAACTCAACCTTTAAGTGAGTTACCAAGCCAGACATCTCAGGAGGCCTGTTGCAATAACCCTATAAAATAAATGGAAAAATATTAGTAAATCCCAGTGGCAATCTTGACAATAGCAGGAAAAAATAGAATAGCTATTTGAACTCAGCTCTATTTAAAACAAGTCTCATCATTCTCTAATAAAATAACAGATCATAAGATTGATGGCTGTCAACTCATCATTCAGCATCCAAATTGGCCAAAACGTTGAAGGGCGTGGCAAAGAAACGGCAGTACTTAAGGAAAGTGGGTGTGTCTTGTGGAGGCGACCGCTCCCTCCCTACCCATAAAGCTCTAACCTAGTTATTGTGCCATTCCTTGCCTCTCACACCACCAGTCATAGTTTAGCCTGTTCCATCTTAATCTCGTAAATTGTGACATTTGTTTAGATGACCTTGTGCATCACTGCTGTATAGTTGGCCTCATCTCTAACAACATCCTGAGCTCTTTGCCTGCCCTCCCATTTCCTGTATATGCTTATTACTATACAGACACAACTAACACCACCGTCTCTTTTTATTAAAATTGTTTAACAAAAAGCTGCATGCTGGTTAATAGTATTGTTTCAAATCTTAATTTTTTTTTAGAATGGCCTTTTATTTGTGGTGCTTGTGTGTAGATGACTAATGTTTTCCCAGTGCATTTAATTTTTGCATACATTTTGTTTTTCTTTATGATTGGATCAGATTATAGCTGTTTCTATTTTTGTCATATTGCTTTTGATTTTTGCATCATTTTTTTTCATTCATTATCCCCTTTATTTATTTATTTATTTATTTATTTTTTAAAGAAGCATTTAAATGCATGTACACAATCCCACACACTTGCAGATTGGGCCTCTCTATGGTAACCTGAGGCTTCTGTCTCTCCCTTTCTTTTTGTCTATCTGTGACTCTGTCTACCTCTCTCACCCCTTAATCTCCTGTTGCTCTCGTTAAAGCTACATACTCTGTTTTCATGGGGATGAACTCACAAAAAGCTTGTGAAAGTTTTTGGTTTAATGTATATGCAAGCTCTGTCTGTGCTGTTCTTTCCTCTTTGTTTAATCTTAGTTGTTTATGTATTAATGTTTCTCCCTGAAGCAGTTTATATATGTACGTATATAACCGTACATTCCTCCCTCCCTTCTCTTGAGACTGAAAGTGAATTTGTAGCCTCAGAGGTTGGTAGCGTTCACATACATTTTCTTTTAGCTGTTACTTCTACTAGGAGTGCCCCCATTTTAAGCTATAGTTTATATTTTAGACTTTAGAATTCAGATGGGTTTAGTTACTCCTATTGTTAGAGCACTGCACAACATTATCCCCCCAGACTGTAGGAGCTTTTCTTCCTCTTGTTCTTTCTATCTCGCTCTCCTTTCCACTCCCAATCTGACATTGAGTTTAAAGGTGTAGCAGATGTTGCTAATTTTGATGACTGTGAAGATGTTTTGACAGTTGTCTGGCTACCACGTTTGATTGTGACCAAGTGTGCGTGTGTGTGGAAAGCGCTTCTTATTATTGGAATATTGTGGTCTTTCCTCTCTTCCTCCCATCAGGATAACATTGGGCACCGACTTCTTCAGAAACATGGCTGGAAGTTGGGTCAAGGCCTGGGCAAAACTATGCAGGGTAAGCAAGCACTCTTTTCTAGTGAACTCTTTCTTCTCTCTCTCGCTCTCTCTCTCTCTCTCTCGCTCTCTCTCTCGATTTCCACCCAAAAGCATCAATGCCCTATGGTTTGATCATCTGTTCTACCACACTCATTTGTATTTATCATTTGTGCTGACATAAATTATGTCTGTTAGGAATGGTTTTGTTTGGGGTATAGTGCTGATGATATACAATGAATGGGGGAATATGATGAGATAGACGGGGGAAGAGGTTGGTAAGATTGTCTGAGGTGGCAGCAGATAGAATATTTGTCTACAAGTGCTCCCATGGAGCTTTATTGTCTCTAGTAGGTATGGATAGACACAGAATGTCAGAGATGTGCATTGGGGCGGCTGTGGCTCAGTTGGTAGAGCGGGTCGGCCACTAATCGCAGGGTTGTTGGTTTGAATCCCGGCCCACACGACTCCACATGCTGAAGTGTCCTTGGGCAAGACACTGAACCCCAAGTTGCTCCCAATGGCAGGCTAGCACCTTACATAGCAGCTCTGCCGCCATTGGTGTGTGAATGTGTGTGTGAATGGGTGAATGAGTCACAGTGTAAAGTGCTTTGAATACCGTTCAAAAAAGGTGCTATATAAGTGCAGACCATTTACCATTGTTGATGCATGTTTGTTATTGAGTTCAGCAGTTGTTTGTTTTGCATGGTGCTTGAGAGTAGAAGAATATTGATATGGGCCATTCTTCCTCCCACAATAAAACTAATAATAAATATAACTGTTTATCCTTCAATAACTACACTGTGTCTTCATGCATTTGCTTAATTAGTCATTTGTGTTACAGCAAAACTCAAAGACAGAAAACAGTCCATAGATATTAATGATTTCTCACTGGAGCAGTTTTAGAGTTTATGAATATATTTTTCTTATTTCTGAATGTATCTCTGCGGTGTGTGATGCTTTCATGGTTTTTAATGGTTGTCAGTATGTCACAATGACATTTTGATATTGACAACAGAACTATTAATAACTGTTTAATTATTGTTGATCTTGGGCCTATTCAAGTATAACTGTTTAAGACACTTAAGTAGAATTGTGAAATTTTGAATTGGATTTATATAATACATTTTTTGTTATGACTATTCAAGTCAAGCTGTTTACACCATTTGTAAGTGTATGTAAGATTTCTATTCATCCATACAGAACTCAGTGGATTTGTGATTTTATTTGTGTACCTGAATATTAAAGTTAAAATAAGCTATTACACCATTCTAAGTAGAAGCTGATTTTATATGTGAGTTTTATAAAAATTCTAGCTGCACTAAGTTAAATGCATTAAGCTGAAGACATCTTTTAGTTACTTTGTTTACCTAGTTATTTTTGTAAACAAACAAATAAATATTCTGCAGCTCTATCTAGGCAAATACAAGTATTGGATTGGGACTTGGTATCGGCAGATATTTAAATATCGGATCGGGGGCCAAAAAAGCTGATCGGGACATCCCTACTTTGGTACAGTTTGGGACATAGAAGGGAGTCCCTTTCTTGGATGAGTAAATGTCTAAATTGTCCTCCAAGGCATAGACTTCACTGTTCTCTGTCATTACCTTATGCTGATTCAATTATTGGCAAACTGAGGTCTATTTTGAAATTGATCAGTGGATTCTGAGACGTGCACACACACTTTTTCATCCCAGTAGGATGCGTGTTTGTCGATGTTTTGTTTGTTTCCACAGAAACATTTCAACACACTCATGTTTCTGGAAATTGATCTGTCCACATGCAAATCAGTACGAGCCATTCCCAACAAAAGGAATATCGAAGGCAAGAAGGCAAACCCAGCTGCCTTTCTATCTTGCTGGCTTGTTAAAATTACCTTTATGAAATTGGACTAACAAAAAACAATGAGAAGAATATTAATGATTTATTAGACTCACTCTAGCCTCCTATTGGATATAATGATTAAGGTTTGTCTGAGTTTACTTTTTACAAGGTCATTCCGCCCATGAGTAAAGTATGTGAGCACCTCCCTTGAGACTGCTTTTATTGCAAACATTTGAATGTGTGAACGCACACATGCTGTCCAGACCACGGCCCTGCATCCGTTAAAATAACTCCACTGTTTAAGTGCTGAAGTCTGCATTGTGTAAACGCCCAAGACCTTAATTCAGTACTACTCAGTGAGAAATGCATCATATCTGTTTTCAATGCTCCCAATGTCCACTTGCCTCAATATTCCATTTCAACCATATTAAGAAAAATAATATTTTTCAATAATTCACCATCATTTCATCCACATCCATTGTTGCGAAGTAGATTCAGAATGTATACACTAAAAATCAATTTAAAAATGAAGGCATTGTTTTTAAAAAAATATATATTTTATTTTATGAGCACAAACAATTGTCATTTTATTTATGCACCAATATAACAATAAATAGTAATTAACAACAATATGCAACTGCATATATTTTTCTTTTACTAAACAATTTAATTTCAGTTAAAAATAATTGAATCAGTGGGCCATGGTCTTTAGGAAGTTTAATATGTAAATAAAATGATATTAAAGTCATTGAGTGCATGTACATGCACACCAATACGCTGATAACTACCAAAAATCAGGTGTTTCATGCAATCTGTGTAATGAGCAAAAATCTATGTATGCCAATCAGTTTGCTTAAACCATAATGAGCTTACCCCAGTAAAGGAGCACCTTTTTAGGCATTTACACATTAAGCATAATTGTAAGAGCATGCATGTAAATGTGCTCATTGTGGAATTTACAATGTTGTTTCATTGTATACTGGCAACAAAATCATAATAATGTAATCACATGATATATCTCACAGCCATACTCTGAAAATATTTTCCTTTCGGTAACCGCAGAAAGCACAATGGCAAACAAATATATATATTTTTTTTCTTTTAGCAACACACTCCATTGGCTGCTTTTGTCCCATCCAAGTCAAGTGAGTGATAGATTGAAATGTTTCTAGTGTGCGCCGAGGCCACCCATCTGTTTTCTACCTTGGTTGTCATCATCCTGTCATCGTATTGTTTTATACACACAGCAGACTGGGAAGGTCTGAAGTTTTTTGCAGCGACAGAGATTCCAGATCAGATAAAGGCCTGGAGATTGCTGCAAGCATGAGGACAAGATTAGTTCCATCTTGCAGGAGAAGAACTAGGGAGGCATGAGAGTGCTTGTGGAAAGTATGCACTGCAAATTAAATGCAAATTGATATGTGGAACTTGTGAAGAAATTGAGTACAGCTTTCTCCTGAAGTAATTGACCCATGTATGTGTGTTTTGACCCAGTTGCATGCTTGTTGGTTTGAAAAGTCTTAACTATTCGAAAGAATGCACTTATCTTAGAAAGTTTTGTTATACACACACAAACAAAAACACGTCTGTTCACCCATTCTGGTGCTCATGCCATGATGTTCAAACCTTTTCCTTTTCTCTCAATCTTTTGAACACAGCCTTTGTAATGAGTGTTAATTTAATGAAATGTCTCCCCAATGCTTCGAGTTTCCATTGTATTGACTTTTTTTTTTTTTTTTACTCTTTTTTTTTTTTTAGGTAAGGTTTGTAGGAATACCCCCCACCCCTACCCCCATTGTATGTCTGTGTGTACGTTTGAGTAAGTGTGTTGATGTTTTTTCTTGATGTAATACGAAATAACTCCCCCTTTTACAGTGTAGCCTAACGGCTTCTCATAGTTCTTCTATAAACGCTTACAATCACTTAACTCTCTCTGCTCAAAATACCAGCGCTATGATTTGAAACTCACACCAAAATGGAATCAGTACACATTTTTATTGTAGAATTACATGTTTTCTCTTGTGCTCAGAATTCACCTATAATAGAATAGTATTTGTATATTAGTTTACTATATGTTTGGCTTTGATTAAGGGGGGTGTTGATTGGCTGAAAACATGAGATGGGACTTACTGATTGGCTGTAAAAACAATTCTGCCTCTTTCCCATGATTCTCCCTGAATGGCTTGCAGAATGAGCCTCAATCTCCTGCCCATTCTCCCACTTCTTCCACCTTTGATCGGTCTATATGTCTGTGCCCACTTTTGTGAAGGGAATGTACATGTGTGGTATATGTGGGAATGGAAATTGTGTTTTGAGAGTGTGTGTCACTAAAATAAGGGGTGGGGGCTCAGGTGTTTTGACTTGCAGGGAGAAGTCTTCACACCATCCCGCCTGCATCCCACTTCTCCTCTTATAAGTATAAAATTGAAAGTCTCACCTGACCCATCTCCTTCCCCCTCTCCTTCAGAGCATGCTGGCTGTTGAGACCCAGTCTTGTGAACCTGAGTTTTCAGCAACGCATGAGATTGAAAAACAGATTGGAATTGATTGTAGATAAATGGCAAGAGAAAAAAGGCAGTTTAATAGATCTACTCCTCTAAATATGGTGCGCTGCTAAAAGCTCTCTCTCACAGTGTATGCTTCTCATAGTTTTTACAACTGCGTGATGAAGTATGCATACGATGGCCTCTCTGTCTCAGAACCATATTCACGTGGAGACTTGGAGCTGCATAGGAGAAAGGGGAAGCTGGGAGGAGGGTGTTCTTTTTTGGATTGTGTGATGGTTGGTATATTTCTGTTGACAGTCTACCAAGAGAGGGGAAACGAGAGAGTGGACAGCTTTAGGACCATGAGAGGAGGATAGTGGAGAGAATTCTGATTGAAAACCTATGTTTTAGATGAAAGTCCACTGCAAGACATGGAGAAAGAAATTAGTAACCATGTCCTTTGTCTTGGAGGATCCTGAAAGCCTGACATTATAGTACCATTTAAATGTTCTGAAATGGGCAGGAACGAGGAGGAGAGCAGGAAATGTCGGGGATGGTGAGAGGGTATCCCTGTAATCACCCCGGCCCAATTGTTGGGGATACACCAAAGCCCCTGCCCTCAAACCGACCCCTAACCCTTTACCCCTGAATGCTCTCTTTGTGCCTCAATCTTCCTGCTTAACCAATTGGTGTTTCTATTTTGCAGCATTATGATCCTGGCCATGTTGTGCTGATGGTAAACTTAGTGGTAAATGTTATTTTTTGCCCTGATTGAATTGGTAATTTTATTTTGATTTTAATTTATGCTTTCATTTTGTTTTGTTTGATTTTACTTCCCCCATTTCTTGTTTTCTCATCATCAGAGCACCAGTGTTTAATAGGCTTAAACTGTCTCCTACCTCTTTTTTTTTTATTAGTCTTCATTCTGCTGCCTGTCTCTTAGTATTCAATAGGTACACTTCTGTTTGATTTCAGTTTTTGGGGGATATTTACATTCACTTCCCCTTTTTTGTAGCATTGCACCTTTTTTGTCCAGTCTCGTCATATTCTTTCATTGGAATGCATAATACTAGTTTTGACCTCACATTGTTCCTAAAGAATTTGATTGCTGGGAAGGGAAAGGATTGAGATTGTTGACTTTGGGCCTGATTTTGGGATTGCCCCCTACCTTTAAGGGAAAATTAGAAAACATACTCCGGTAAATGATATTCAATTTATGCCATAATTAGGCTACACTAATCAATTTATCTGTTTATCATGACAAGAAAATTAAGACTTTACCAATTTACATAATATAAATACTATTTTATTAATAACATGCATGCATGCATAATGTTCAAAATATCATCTTATTATCTATATTATACATATTATCTATTTTCATTAAACATCATAACTAATTTAGCAGCAAGGTCCCCTCTTTCAGGATTCCACCTGTTATTTTTCTGTGCATTTTGTCAACTTCAAACTGGAGAGCATTGACTTATTAAAGGGATACTATTGAACTTTTAAAGGAATTGTTGACCCCAAAATGAAAATTCTGTCATCACTTACTCGCCTTCATGTTTTTACGAACTCGTATGGCTTTCTTTCAGCAGTGATACTCAAAAGATGTTAGGTAAAATGTTCATCTCAGTCACCATTCACATTAATTGTATGGATAAATGATGAATGAAAGTGAATGGTGACTGGGAAACATTTAGCCTAACATCTTTTGTGTTCCACATAAGAGAGAAATTTATATGGGCTTGGAACAACACATGGTCAAGTAATCATAATAGAATTTTCATTTTTGGTTGAACTATAATTTCAACTACACGTAAAGGTAATTGTTAAAGTATTTGCAAATAACAACAATATAAATGCAAGTCTACATATGACTGCATGTCATGCTGGAAAATAAGTGGCTGAAGAGAAAGGCAATAATGTAAGTTGCATACTAAAAAATATTCCATCTGAATGAAACTAGAGGTAATAATTGAGGTAAGTAGTAGTCACCTGTGAGATTTAGATAAAATTGTTACATTTGGTATGTTTTGGCATCCAAAATGTAACTAAAATGTTCCACCTCCCGGCAGAATGCCACAAGATTTTGTAAATTCTCAAAGGGTGTCATGACTGAAAAAAGGTTGGGAAACACTGATCTTATTTATAAAGTGCTAATTTATTATATAAACTTTTTTACATTTTGTTGTTTATAAACACTAGTGCACCATAGTAGTAGGTTGAATCCCACAGTGCACTTCCCTGAAAGGTATGTTAGGGGCTGGAGTCCGATCAGGCTTTTATCGTTCTGCACATGCTCCATCACTTCATTAAAGGAGCAATTATACCACTGGGCTGAAGTTAGTCTTTCTCTCTGCCACAAATTAGACAGTCTAAGGTTTCCAAATAATAGTGCATCTTTTTCTACTTTAAGGGCTAGGAATCATCTGTGTCTCAATCATAGTTTTCTCAAAATGTCCGGCTTCTTAATACTGATTACTTTATTCTTTTTAATTTTGTGAAATATAAGACTTAAAAATAATTGTACTAAATGTTCAACAGGGGTAAAAATGAAGTTAAATGTACTTATTTTCCACTCAGTTTTGGAAACCTATCAGGATTTTTATCTTGTTTTTAATAGTTAATAGGCAGATTTATTTACCATTGTCCAGAAAATACTATGCTAATAGTATAAGGAAATTCCCATAATGTAGCAGGGCTTTCTGTGTCTCTTGCAGCTGTGGATAAACAGACCATATGCTAATTCCTAGCCCTTTTGTTGCAGTATTTAAGTTAATGTAGATATGACTATTCATATTTCTTGTGCCGTATCATGTCATATAACTTGTGCTACTTAAAAGTTTATTTTTTGCCTTTTGTCGTTATAACATCAGCCCAAGGGTATGAACTGACCCTGCTTTTAAAACTTGACCACCCCCCAAAACACCAATTTTTTTCACAAATTGACTGTGACCGTGGTGATCTCCATGCAACCACAAATTAGTGTGACTTCTTTCATTGAGCCTCTATCTCCTTTATTTGAGACCCACACCCACCTTTTCCTGTCTATGTGTCTGTATGTTTGACACACCCACCCCATCCCCCACACTCTCTCAGGTAAGTATATCCTTTCCCCAACCCTGCACTGTCACCATGGCAACCTCTAGCCTTTGACATCACTTCTGCTGTAGCTCAGTGCTTGTCCTTATTCTATTTTCTTTCTTTGTCAACCCCCTGTCTCGCTCTCTGCTTCGTTTGGCTGATTATGAGTGGATTAAGCAATTACGTGTCAATCTTCAATGTAGTTTTGTCATCTTTTATTTCATACTGATTTGTTCATTTTTTTTTCTTATGTTTCTTTTCCTCTAATCTAGGTCTTTTCACAGCTTGTGTATATATATATATATATATATATATATATATATATATATATATATATATATATAAATAAAAAATATGACCGGCTATGAGAATCCATAAAACAGTAATATCATGGGGGACCTTCGTTTGCATCTAGGTGGACCTGCAGGGGTTTTAACTGCTTCTGGTTTTATGGGTCTAAAGAGGAGAATGTAAGACATTCAGGAAGGACATACTGTGTATTAAGGAAGTCAGTGTTGTCGCAGTGCTGTGAAACAATGCTTTAAATGCTTATCTCTCCTCCCTCTCTTAAGCACTCCCCTAAAACCCACATGATTTTCTGCCCTGAGTTAAGAATATTACTTGGACAGAGCACAATGTATACTGCATTGTGATAACCCAAAAAGGGAGGGAGAAGTATGGGGAAGAACAGGAAAAATGTAAGAAAGGGACAAAAGACAATACACAGCGAGGAGGCCACTGTAGAGATTCTCAAATAGTTTAAACTATGTCTTCCCCTTGTTTTCTGTCCCTCGCTTCTTTTAATGGAAGCTTTTTATACTGTTTTAGTGTATGCAGTTCATTTGCGGTTAATTGTTCATTCTAAAACGATTTGGCTGAAAACTCAACTGGTAAACGAGATTAAAACTGGCCTTAGTTACTATCATATGGCAGACCTGGAATGGCCTTTTATAGGAGAGCTGCACATGAAGCTGTGAGAATGGCTAGAATTTGGTTCACTCTAGCTTTCTGGTCTCTTGCACTTGAAGGCAATCACTCTAACCCAGCACCCTGTGCTCTAAGCAGGCTGCCCTGCCCCAAGTTTAAATTTTTTGTCTGAAGAGCAGTCTAACCTCTGTCCAATTTCTCTTCTGCCTCTTCCCCCAACCTCACAGGACGAACTGACCCGGTGCCCATCGTTCTCAAATATGACGTCATGGGAATGGGGCGCATGGAGATGGAGGTAAGAAGATGGTTGTATGTGCTCTCTTTTCTTACTCTCTACTGAATGTAAATGTATTAAGGCATATTTAACCTGTGCGTCTGTTCACACACCCACAGCTGGACTATGCAGAAGATGCCACAGAGAAGCGTCGGGCGCTGGAGATAGAAAAAGAAGACACAGAGGAACTGCGTCAAAAATACAAGGTGAAATTCTGTAATAGGTACAAGGTTTATCACATTGTTTTTATCTTTCCATTCATCTGTCAGCTCTACGCACATCATCTCTTCTCTTTTCTGTCATCATTATCACCTTCTAGTACTCCTCAATTCCCCATTTGTTATTGAGTAACTGAGGCTTATCTTATTAAAATTCTGTGGATGTTTCAGATCGATTTGTCACAGTCACTGGCCTTGGACAGACACAAAGATTCTCTTGTTTCACTGCAGCACAAAGACATACACAAACAAACAAAAAGATAACTGAAGATAGGTGTGGGTACCCTATGTCTATCTCTAAAGCTGTTGAACATTTTAGGTTATCAGCAGATAAATGTGAATATGTATCCTGTATTCTCCTTCACACGCAAAGACATGAGATCTTTAACCATGACAAATTATCCTACATGTACAGTATGCAATTCTAGATTAACATTGCCTCTTTCCACAAACTCTTATACATCAGTCAGTTTTCCAGATTTAGTCAACTTCCCTCCATTAATGTTTGATTTGTTTTGTTGTGTTTTGTAGGATTATGCGGAAAAGGAGAAAGCCATAGCCAAAGCTCTGGAGGACTTGAGGGCCAACTTCTACTGTGAGCTGTGTGACAAGCAATATCAGAAACATCAGGAGTTTGACAATCACATAAACTCATATGACCATGCACACAAACAGGTAAGAGAGATACACATAGGCATGACTACTGAAAAACATATACACTACAGGTCAAAACTTTTGAAACACTTGACTGAAATGTTTGAAATTATCTTAAAAATCGTATGATCTGAAGGCGTGTGCTTAAATGTATGAAATTAGTTTTGTAGACAAAAATATAATTGTGCCACCATATTCAATTATTTAATTATAAAACTAAACTTTTATATAAAAAAAAAAGAACTGGATGACTTGGAACAAATAATAAAGAACAGAAGCCAATAAGTGCTCAACGTAGATGGGAACTCCTTCAATACTGTTTAAAATGCATCCCAGGGTGATACCTCAAGAAGTTGGTTGAGAAAATGTCAAGAGTACATGTCTGCATATTCTAGGCAAAGGGTGACTAAACAAAATCCCAAATAAATCAAAACTGTGTTATATTTTAGCATCTTCAAAGTAGTCACAACATAATTCCCATAGTTCCATTTATGTTATTCCATAGTTTTGATGATTTTACTAATATTCAAAAATGTGAAGAAAATAAAATATAAAATAATGAGTGTGTTTCCAAACTTTTGACTGGTAGTGTACATTTGAACATGGCATTGTTTTCTTCATATTTAAAGATCAATTCACCTTGTGACACCACAACAATTTTCATCTAATTCCACCCTCAATCAATTCTTGTTCCTCCTCCTCTGTCTAATCCTACAGAGACTGAAAGAGCTGAAGCAGAGAGAGTTTGCTCGGAATGTGTCATCTCGTTCTAGAAAGGATGGCAAGAAACAGGAGAGGATGCTGCGGCGTCTCCATGAACTGGCAGAACAAAGGAAGCAGCAAGAGTAGTAAGTTAAATTTGAATTCTGTATTTTGATGGTTTTTAGGGAAGTTTTACCAGTCATATCACATCTTTTCACTGTGCCATAGTATTGCCCATTTACAGATATGGTTATGCCAACAATGTTAGTGGTACTTTTCAGAGGGATAAAATAGCAGCAATGATATTTTATTTTTACTCACCACCCTTTTTTTACAGTGTCCCTGGTAGTGGCCCTATGTTTAAACCCACTACAGTGATAGTAGATGGTGAGAAGGGAGACGACTCCATGGATGGTGTGCCTATGACCATAGATTCCAACACAGAACCTATTGACGATAAGGGAGTCTGTAGTGTTGGTGATCAAGGCTCCCCTAGATCAACTCCTTCCATCAGCTTTGGCTTCAACAAAACTGGCTCTTCCCCAACGCCCTCTGGAGGCTCACATGCTCCCAAAGTTAGTGTCTCCTTCTCCTTAGCTAAAAAAGCCCCCGTCAAACTTGAGACTGCAGCAGCTGTCTTTGTAGACCCTGGTGAAGAAGCAATGGAGGGAGAAGAAGGTCAGGAAGAGGGAGGAGATAAGACAGGAGGAGAGGAAGGAGCTGTGGAAACTAACACTGATAGCCCACAATGTGCAGCAGGAGGTGAGGATGAACTGTCACAACCAGATGATGGAGGAACCCTGGCCTCCACTTTGAATAAGCTGAAGATGATGATGAAAAAGGAGGAAGGTTACTCTGGACAGGAGCCACAGTATTACCATTATGTACCTCCTACACACTGTCGGGTCAAGCCACATTTCAAGTTTCTGCTTTTCATGAAGGCCTCAGACCAGTGTGCCAGTGAAGAGGATGGAAAGAAAGCTGAAAAAGCAGTAGCTGGTGAAGATGGAGAGCAAATAAAGCTAAATGTCAGCAGCAAATATGAAAAAGAGACAGTGAACGAACCTACACAAGTGCAAAACACAACTCCTCCTCCCACATCAACCAAAATGAAGACCGAGGAAGTATCATGTAGTAGTACCTCAGCGGGGCAAAGTAATACAATAATTTTAGAAATTTCTTCCCAACCAGCTGATGCCAAGCAAGGAATGTCTGAGCCTCCAGACACAGGTCCCCGCATACCAACTGGGCCTTTCTTTCCTGTGCTTGGTAAGGATGAAAGCACCACGTTGCAATGGCCTTCTGAATTGCTGGAGTTCACTAAGGCTCAGCCATCCCTCTCCTACAGTTGTAATCCTCTCTACTTTGACTTCAAGCTGTCTAGAAACAAAGGAAACTGGGCAGGGAAAAACAGCAAATCTGCCAAGCCAGTTAGCACTGATGGAGGAGAAGGATCAAAGTCTGTCAGCATGGATACTACTCCTGATGTAGGAGAGGGATCCAAGTCTGGCAGCATGGATACTACTCCTGTCAGTAGTGGAGAGACCTGCACTTCCACAATGGTAGCAGGACCAAGTACTGATCAAAAGAAACATTCATCCTTAAAAGAGGGAGGTGCTGATAATGAGAACAAAGAGCAGAAATTACAAAGTAGTGTGGATGTGTCTGCAGGGACTAAGAAAAAGAAAAAGAAGAAAAAACATAAGAAATCAAGCAAGCGTTCCAAACGCAGCGAAAAAGTAGCAGTGGACGTGGAGTTGGAGAATGAGATGTCAGAAGATAAAACTAAAAAGAAAAAAAAACATAAAAGAAAGAAAAGCAAAAATAAACCATGTGATGCTGAGGAAAATGAAGAGGGAGGTGACCGCAAGGAAAAAGAGAAAGATAAGGAAGAAGAGAATCACAAGGAGGGGAAAGATGGAGTGTCCTCTGCCCAGTCATCTGGAGTAAATGTGTCCCATGATGGAGGAAAGAGAAAACGGTCCCACACAATGTCACAGTGGTCTGGAGTTAAGGAAAGCAGTGCAGGAAAGCCAAGCTCTGCAGAAGAGCACAATGGTACTAAAAGCCTTAAATCTGACCCCGATGCACCCGCAGCCTCTTGCTCTGCTTCAGCCCAGAAAAGCTTAAGTGGAGGTCGACCTCCCAGCAGTGACAGTGAAGAGGATGGAGGATCATCCTCTCAACATTCCCGACCAGCTCGCCGTTGCTCCACACCAAAACGTGAGCACCACAGACACTGCAGTGATGATTCAGGACAATCAGGACGTTCACGTAGTAGATCGTCTCGTGGAGGTGACCATAACCATAGACGCCACAGAGGTCAGAAGTCATGCAGTCGATCTTACTCGAGTAGCTCTGAGCGTTCCTCTGCTGGGAGCAGTGCTTACAGCCGCCGTAGTCACAGTTACTCAGACAGTTACAGTGACTATAGTGATGAAGAACATCGTCATAGAACAAGAAGACCTTCTTCAGACTCAGACTATGAAAGGCGTGATAGTGGGCGGTCTCACAGACGGCACTATTCCTCATCTTCCTCTGAGGACTCTCGTTCACGATCACGCTCACACAGCCGCAGAAAACATCATAGGCGGAGACACCAACGAAGTAGTAGTCGCAGCTCTAGTCGCAGTAGTAGGAGCAGCAGCGCTCGCCACTATAGACGAAGCACTTATAGTCACAGCCGTAGCTCTGCTAGTCGTTCATCTAGCTCCACTAAAGGTTCTCCACATCGACATGGTCACAGCCGGCGATCTGACAGCTCCACACGACGACGTGATTTCAGCAGGTCGCGCATTTACTGTTCCCAGTCTCCAAGGTCCTCCTCTTCCCGCACACAGGCACGAAAGAGCAACTCTTCATCAGCACAAGGAACTAGATGTAGTGGTGGTGCTACCTCAAAGGAAGGTGGAGGTGCTGCAGAACATCGAAATTCATTCACAGCTCGGCAGCTACTGGAGAAAATCCAGTCTCGAAAAGGAGGGGATGAGTCTGGAACTGGCACCAAGCCAGGCATCAAGATCAAGGACCCTCCACAAGGATACTTTGGACCCAAGCTCCCCCCTGCCCTTGGAAACAAAAGTATTTTGCCCCTTTTTGGTAAACTCCAGGCAGGAAAGAAACCATCATTATTTTCTCTTATACGTTTGAATGAGAGTGAAAAGTCAGAGCAGGGGAAAAATTCTGATAGTAGTGAAGTTATCTTGGTAGAACCCATTCGTGAATTTCCTCCCCCACCCCAGCCACAAGTCCAACAGCAAAAGCAGCAGCAACAACAACAAAAGCAACAGTTAGAGGAGGCCGTACCAAATGCTGTAGTGCCAGAGGATACCAGACATCCAGTCTCAGACACACAGGCCCTTCAGGAGTCTCAGCCACAATATGAGCACGATCCAGCTATGATGATCCCACAATACCAAGGTGAGGCAAGGCAAGACCCCAGTAATCCCATTTCGGATGGACATCTAATGGGGTCTGATATGGGTACGCAGTCTACTATGCACACCTACACTGGTTACTCTGCACCCACAATGGAGGATGGGGAAATGGGCATAGAAGCTGAAGAAGATGGACTTGCACCTTTAGAAAGTCAACCAATTACCTTTACTCCAGAGGAAATGGAAAAATACAGCAAGTTGCAACAAGCAGCTCAACAGCACATTCAACAGCAGCTGTTAGCCAAGCAGGTGAAGAGCTTCCCTTCAGCCGCAGCTGTTGCAGCGGCAGCTAATTTGGCAGCAGCGGCTAACCTTGCCCATGCTCCGCCACCTCCACCAGCTGCATTGCAGCCTATACACATCCATCAACCCACAGTTTCTGCAGCTTCTGCTACCTCCATTACCACAATGCAGCATGCCATCCTGCAGCATCATGCTGCTGCAGCAGCCATGGGTATTCATCCCCATACCCAGCATCATCATCACCCTGCACATGCCCAACTAGCCCAGGTGCACCACATCCCTCAACATCATCTAACCCCTATTTCCTTGTCACCATT